>NC_061121.1:190857654-190987344 GCF_002878395.1 Capsicum annuum
CCACCAACTAATGTTATTTCAGGTATCCAAAGAATGTTTGCTAAATTATTTTAGGGTAATCACATTGAAGGTAAAAGTAGGCATTGGGTTAGTTGGTCTAAGGTTTGTTATCCAGTGGAAGAAGGAGGGTTGGAGTTCAGAAGATTACAAGATATTGCTATGGCCCTTTTTTGTAAACTCTGGTGGAATTTCATAACTAAAGAATCAATTTGGAGTATGTTTATGCACAACAAGTATTGCAGGAAATTACATCCTAATGCAATCTATTGGAAGGTAGGTGCTGGGTCTCAAGTGTTAAAGAAAATGTTGCAGGCTAGGGATCTAGTGGATTATCAAATCTTATGGAAGATTAAAGGGGGCCAAGCTAATATGTAGTTGGATAATTGGACCGATATTGAAGATTTGTCTAATTTATTCCTCAGGAAAGGAATTCCAGAAATGCAGGTGAAAGAGTTGATTGTAGGATCTCAATGGAACTATCAGTTATTAATGAATTTGCTCCCTCGGGAGGTTGTTACATATATTCAAGATAAAATTAATTCCAAAATTGAACAGGGAGATGTGGATATTCCAATTTGGATATTTGAAGGTTCTGGTAAATTTTCAGTTAAATCTGCATGGGAATATATTAGGCAAAAGTCAAAGAAAAATGTTTTGTATAGTTATATTTGGGTAAAAGGTTTACCGTTTAAAATAGTTTTCTTAATGTGGAGACTATGGAAAAGAAAAGTACCAGTAGATGCTTTAATGAGAAGATGGGGGGTTGAAGGATCATCAAAATGCTGGTGTTGCATGCAGCCGGATCAAGAAACACTATCTCATGTGTTTCTGAGATCTGATTTTTCTAATAGGAGATGGTCCTAATTTGCTTCTTGTGCAGGTATTATAATACATGGATTATCTCTCAGGAAAAGTATTCTAAGTTGGTGGAGTAAGGATTTAAAATGGAGAATTAAGCCATATTATCACTCAGTTCCAAGTATGATTACATAGGAATTGTGGAGGCGAAGAGACAACTTGAAACATAAAAGAAAAGGTATGGCTCTACTTAAGGCAGTCTTTAATATTACCAGGAATGTGAGCCTACTGCTTCAGGTAAGAAATCCAAGAAAAAACTTCCCTAGTAGTTGGACAAGCATCCTTAAAGCTCTTGAAGGGAGGAAACCAAAAATGACGATTAAAAAGGTTGTGTAGACATTCCCTCAAATTGGTTGGGTAATCCATAACACTGATGGGTCATCTAGAGGTAATCCAGGGATAAGCTCGTATGCATTTTATTTAAGGAATGACAATGGAGACTTAATTTATGCCAAAGGCTCTAGAATAGATGATGTTACTTATGTGATTGCAGAGGCTGAAGCTATCTTACAAGTAGTTGAACATGCTAATTCAACACAAACAAGTAAGTTAATCATCCCAATAGATTCAATGTTGATGCAGAAAGTTCTAAGTAGGGAATGAAATTGCCCCTGGTATATTCCAGATCATGTAGATCAAATTTTGAAGCTAATTCAGCACAAGCATGTTCAATATCAGCACATACTAAGGGAGGGGAATCAATTGGCTGACTATCTAACTAATTTTGCAATTGACAGTGGAGATTTTGTTTACACAAGTTTTCAGCAACTGCAAACACAGGGAAGAAGGATAGTGAACAGTGATAAGACTCAATGTCCATACATCAAGACAAGAGTGTTGAGAGAGTAACACAGCAAATCAAGTTAAGGTTTGCATGAAGATATAGGGAAATACATAACATTCAAGAATTCAGTAATGAACTTTCCAGATCCAAATCTGACAGTCATAATAAAGGACAAACCTGGTTTTCATGTGAATCTGACCTTCTGTGAAAGTTCATTACTGCAAGAATTACAAAGAGGGGTGAATTGAAACTTGAGAAAGATAAGATGAGTGGTTGAGGAAGATCTTGGATGTGTACTCACTCATTTTTCAAAAGGATCCATGGATAATTCAGAACAACATATTAAAAGGGTCTCAGTTCCTATATAAGTAATTACAACTGCAAACATAGTGAAAACAACAGGCAAGGTACAGCCAAATCAGTAGAGATCTCAGCGGTATTAGCACATAAGTAAAAAAAGAGCACTCAAGAAAGAAGAAGAAGAAGAGTTTAGGAAGAACCAAATCAAAGGAAGAACCAAAAGTTTACTTCTTAAAGATGAATTTGAGCGATTTATTAAACACCCAGGGAGCGGAGTTGATGATCTAACATTGGAGCATGATGATCTGAGGATTCAAAAGGAGATGTGCCAATTTTCACCTGAAACTTTGAAGGAGGTGCGGAAATTTAGGAAACAAGGTGGATTTGCAAACCCTAGAGTAGTATATGTATGTTTTAAGCATTTAGGATGGGCCAGGTAATTTGTAGATCAGTTTTGGTAAGGTCCCAAATTTCATTTGGATTTAAGATGGGTTGTTCCATCTATGTAGAAGTAATTATGTTTTTGATTTTTCAATATAAATAAAATCTAAAAATTAAACCAAAAAAAAATCAAGCAAGTAGGCTAAAATTCCAAACCAACTCAATATACCAAATTGTTCCCTAGCAACGGCGCCATTTTTGATAACGCTCTACTTACACGTCTATTTAGTGCAAGGCGATCGTAGTCAATATATTTACCCAACTTTGGAGTCGGGGTTGAATCCACAGGGAATAATGTGAGTGGCAATTACACTAATTTGAGACTATAGCTGCAAATTGAATTCAAACAGATGATACGAAAAGATAAAATGGGGGTTTTGGAGATTAGCTAATAAATTGTTAGTCACTTTAACTCAAGTGTTCATAATCAAAAGTTTATGAAAAAGCACAATTATGTTCACTAGGGGTTTTAGTACTTGACAGATGCTAATAGTAGTTCAAGATTTTCATAGTAGAAAAGACAACAAGTTATCTTTATCGAAGTTAAATCTGCTCAGGTTAACCAACCGTGTTACAGTGCTGATTATTAAACGGAGTATTTCCAAGTCCATGTTGATAATTCAATTCCCATTATATTTGATTTCTTTCTCAAGAAAATCAAATATAGTTTTATATATTGTTTGCAACCAATAGACGTTAATTAAAACCTCAGAATTATCAAGAAGTCCTACCACCTTTCGAATCTAATCACTCAGCACTTTATCATTGCCCTAACCCTATGTCCCATAATTCAGGTTAATGGAATTTAGCCAATCACAATGCGAAAGTCAAAACAACAAGTTGTATTCATGCTTTGAAAGTTAAACTTACCACAAGAAGAATAATAACTAGTGAATTGTAGATTAGATCACAAAGAAATCCCAAAATATTTATAATAATCTCTTCAAAGTATTTACTTTTTAAAGCCAAGAAATTAGAGATAGAAAATATCAAAGTATCGTCAAAACTCAATGTGCGGGCCTCCTAAAGAAAACCCTAAACAACACTTTAAATAGATTACCCTAAATAAGAAAACAAAATAATAAAATTACAGAAATCCCTCGGATTAGATAACGACATTTGTGATAGCGTATCAGGAGGCTGACGACTTATCACAAATGTCGTCAACTACTACTTCAGTTTTGGCTCTTTCTGCTTAAGGCTGACGACAATCTTGATGACTTATCAACTCCTTGACTACCTATCATAAAATGTCGTTAAGGATCTGCTTCAGTTCTCCTGTGCTGCCTTAGGCTGATGACATTCTTGACAGCTTATCAAACCCTTGATGACCTATCACAAAAAGTCGTCATAGCTTTCAATTTAGGCTAATTCTCTGTCTACTGCTGACGATGAAGATGATAGCTTATCATGGGGCTGATGACTTATCACAAATGTCGTCAGCCACACTTTTCTTCAGATTTCAACTTCTTTGCTTCCATTTTTATTGGTTCTCTATCATATCAGCTTCTACTACAAAAAATAAAATATAAAACAATCAAAAATGGCAAAAGTTGCTTAAGACTTTGCAATTATTCTTAGTTAAAATCCTCAAATATGCTAGCATCTGCTCACACATCACTTTCTTTTCCCAGGAATTCTAAAGAGGATTTAAGAGTTTTTTCTAAGTGTTTAAGAATGGAATGGTAGGAAAAATAACCTCCCAAGTGCAATATATGTCGTGGGGCCTTACTAGGATATATGGGGAAATATCCAGATTGCCCTCACATAAACTGCATTTAATTCCCGTCATAGGGTACGACTGACCCTTACGAGTCATACCCATTCTATAAGAGTGGATCCCACCTCTCATATCCTAGGATTTTCCTTTGAACCCAATATTTTCCAAGGTATGACATACCCAAAACTAAGTCATATCCAAGTGTTCAACTTCTACCCATAAATCATACCTAGGAAGAATAAAATCAAATAGGTTTAAACACTGAACACCATACGAGTCCTGTGTATGAATCATACCCTGGCTTTCGGCTCATAGTGAACCACTCGAACTCAGATACAACCTAAGGTATCAAGTACACAGTTAAGTGAAGTAACCAAATAACCCATATCCATCTATATGACTTGTACCATATAAATCATACCCATTCTAGTAACTAAATCCAACAAACCAACAAAAACTGGTGAGCATACGACTGGAGCATACCACCCATACCCAAGAGCAAGACTCATTCCTTAAGCCATATCTTTCCCAAAAATGCAAAATCAAGGAAATTTTATATTGTCCTAAAACAAGGGTATTTCAAGCTTCCACTGATAAAAGGGCCCAATGAGTGTTTCCCACATAAACCAAGGAATCTAAAAGAAGGGCTAAGGACACCAAGGATCTAGCCATCCTAAAAATCAATGTATCTACCATGCACATGATGATATAGAGCCCCATTATGACAAATGTGGTTTCTAGTGTTAGCCCCCCCCAGTACTATACTTTCACAATGAGCTTCATTAACCCAGGAGTCTTATATTAAGACATTAACCACTTGGTATCATCATACCAATTATTCTTGCATGCTCATATAATCATGCCAAAACAATTTCTGTACCCATTTGACTCCCAAACTCTTTCTCTAAAATCTAAACCATGGCCATCAAAATCCTTGCAAATCCGCTTTAACCAATTATCCATTAATGTCATGCAATGAGTTTATAAATAAGTTGAATTATCCATGTTTAAAAACCAAATTTACAAAGTGGGTTGGGGTTAATTCCATTACCAAGTCGAAAAGTTATAGGTTTAGGAAAAACCATGTTCCCCATTCCAATTCCCATAAAAAGGCATAATTCAGTCCAAAAATAGTGAATTAAAGAATGAATCATCAATGTAAGACATGGGAAAAGTAATTCAAGAAATTCCAATCAAAACCCCTCAACCTAAATGCAAACCTATCAATATATACCACATGGATAATGAACAAGCAAGTGCCACAATATAAAATTATAGTTGGCAAATGAGATACATGTATGAAATACACATAAAATTAAAAACAATTTTGAGTTCAGAGCTTGAATAGTCAATCCATTGTAAAACCTTTGAAAGTTATTTTGTTTTGATTTTTAGCAAGAAAGAGAATGATTTGATCTCTGAAAAGTGAAGGGAATAAGGCTATTTTATGTTAAAAGGTTGTACAGGGGGTAAAAAGACCAAAATCCCCTCACTCCAAGTTAAAAAAAACAAAAATTAGGCCTTTTAATTCCGCAGCATGGTATGCCAATATTGCAGAGGATAGACTCTATGCCACGCTACTATCGCTGAGGTTATCCTCTATGACACTATAATATTGCGGACCCTCACTGCCTCGGGGTCCCAAATGACCCTGAACCTCTTCTGAAAATTTCAAAACTTTCCCAATACACCCTTTGAACATTCTTAAACATAGTTCAAGTAAACAATTTATATTACAATTGCGGGAGGTTCAAAAATTAAATCATCAAATTTTTATGGGGTGTCACATTATCCCCCACCTTAGAATCATTCATCCCTAAATGATGAGTTTGGACACTTTGAGCATGAGAATAGCAAGGATAAACCAAAATCAAATGACAAATTCAGAAAGTTATAAGAGGGAAACAAAACTCACACCTTAAGAACTTTCATCCAACCCAGGAAACAAGAACATGTACTTATCCTTCATATCATCCTTAGCTTCCCATGTAACTTCTTCCTCCTCTTGATTTTCAAAGAAACTTCAGCGAAGGTACATCCTTTATCTCAGTCTATGAACTTGCCTATCTAATATTTCCATCGTGACTTTCATATAATACAGCAAATCCGTAATACCAACATACTCAACAAGCACTATCAAAGAAGGATCACGCACACACTTTTTCAGCATGGACACATGAAACACGAGATGAATCAAAGCTAATACAAGCAAATCAAAATCTAAGAGACATTTCCAATCCACTTCAAAATTTAATACGAACTAACATAATGAGGACTGAGCTTCCCATTCTTCTAAATTCTCATGACTATTTTCATAAGAGACACCATCAAGAAAACCTAATCAGTAACCTAAAGCTCTAACTCCTTTCACCTCACATTTGCATATGACTTGGTAACTTTGGGAAGTCTTAAACCATTCCCTAATCACCTTCATCTTCTTTATGGCTTAGTGAGCGAATTTAGGACCAAATAACCTAGTCCTACCTAACTCAAACCACCCAATAGGATATCTACACCTCCTACCATAAAGAGCCTCAAATGAAGCCAATTGGATGCTAGAATGGTAACTGTTGTTATACGCAAAATGAATAAGAGGCAAATGATCAAACCAACTACCCTTAAAATAAATCACATAGGCCCTTATAATATCCTCCAAAGTTTGAATATCACCTCTTCTTGTCCATCTATTTGAGGGTGGAAAGTACCGCTAAGGTAAGCCTGAGTACCCAAACCTTTCTTAAACAAATGCGAAAAATAAGAAATAAACTGTGTACCATGATCTGAACTGATGGACACCGGTGCTCTATTCAACTTGACTATTTCCTATATGAAAAACTTATTATAATATTCTCTTTAATAGTTAGTCCTTACAGGAAAAAAGTGAGAAGACTTAGTTATTCTATAGATAATGACCCAAATAGAATCATACTGATTTTGAGACCGCAAAAGACCCATAAAAAATCTATATTAATCATCTCCCACTTTCACAAGAGGAACTCTATCTCTTGAGACATGCCACCTGGTCTCATATGTTCAACCTTAATTTGTAAACAAGCAATACGCTTAGCAATAAAATTGGTCATATCTTTCTTTATATAATTCTACCAATAGATTTCCTTCAAGTCATGATACTTCTTCGTCGAAGCCGGGTGAACTGTATATCTAGACTTATGAGCCTCAGTCAAAATACTTTCCCGTGGACCATCAACATCAGGAATACAATACCTTCCTTGATACCTCAGAATGCCATCTCATCCAATCTCAAATTCCATCACATTTTTTTATTATACATCATCCTTAATAAACATAAGTATGGGATCCATAGTCCACTTCTCCTTCACCTCAACACCAAAAGATGATTTAACCAATTCCTGAATAATCACTCCTCTATATTCAGAGTACAAAAGATGAACTCTCAAGTTAGCAATCTATGAATATCCTTCACTAATCTTTTTTTCTCTTTATCAACATGATGCAACCTCCTTATAGACAACCTGCTAAGAGCATTAGTAACAACATTAGTTTATCTGGATTGTAGTGCAAACTTATGTCATAATCCTTAAGTAATTCAAGCCACTGCCTCTATTTGAGATTCAGTTCCTTTTATGTAAGCACATACTTCAAGATCTTATGATCTTAATAAATATCCATGTGCACCCCATACAAATAAAAGCCCTAGATCTTCAAAGAAAAAACCACAACCACCAACCCTAGGTTGGGAGTCGAGTAATTCTACTCATGAACTATAAGTTGTCATAAAGCATAAGCTACAACCTTACCATTCTTCATCAAAATATAACATCGACCCATATGAGATGCATCATAATATACAACAAACACATCCGTACCCTCTACCGGGGTCAAAACTGGCACAAAAGTCAACTTATCCTTCAACTTCACATACCCTCACAAGTATCAAACCACAAAAACTTAACCTTTTTTTAGACAACCTTATAAATGGAGTAGCAATAGAACAACCAAGCCCAAGAAGCTCCTAATGTTAGTTGGTTTCATGGGTCTAGGCCACTTCATAACTACCTCAACTTTATATGGATCCACCTTAATCCCCTTAAAAGAAATAACATGCAAAAGAAAGGTTACAATACTTGGCTAAAACTCAGACATAGAAAATTTGCCATATAATTTCTTGTCTTTAAAAGTCTGTGACACAATTTGGAGGTGATTTTCATGATCCTCATCACTATTAGAGTATACAAAGATATCATCAATGCAGATTATAACAAACAAGTCCAAAAGCTACAAGAATACCTTATTCATAATATTTATGAAAGCAGCCAGAGTCAACCCAAATAATATAAACAGGAACTCATAATGATCATACTAAGTTGAAAGGAAGTTTTAGGAATATCAACCTCCAAAATTTTCAGCTAATAATAGTCCAAATAAAGATCCATCCTAGAGAAACACCTAGCACGCTGAAGCTAGTCGAAAAATGATCAATCCTAGAAAAGCGATACTTATTTTTCACTGTCACCTTATTCTGACATAGCCTATACACATCCTAAGAGACACTTCTTTCTTTCTAAAGTGACCCAAACCAGGGCCTTGTCGAGATGAGTATCTCAAGTCTAATATGGACAGGAGTCCACTCCAACACCCAAACGATAAACCACCTTACACCTATGTAAGATATATTCCTAACATATATAAAGTTAAGAGAACTTGAAATTAAAGTTATTATGCTATGTGTATAACCAAACTAGCCCAAGTTCATAGTAGTCCAATAAATCCTCTACAAGACTGAATACCATTAATGTATCAAGAAATTCCCTCGACTATAAAAAAATAGTGTCCAATAGTCTATAACTCAAGAAAAACATAATCCTAAAATGGATCCTTCTGAAGCATAGAAGCTCACTTCTTCAAGTCGACTCTCGATCAATCCATAATCACTGAGTAGAAGAAGTAGAGGTATGGCTAAATCCTACATCGTATGGGGATACAATATCTAAAGATGGTTAACGGGGTAAATGCTAGCATGTATTCAGGGATAAAGATAAAATAATGGCATGATCAATAATTTCAAATTATTCAAATCCAATGAACATAAATAAATGTATATACTTATACTTAAAATATGCCAGGACAGGGAATAGGGCATAACAAGAACTTTAAAACTTTAACCTAGATTGTGTAGCTCTATTATCATATAATAGTACGAACGAGCTATATGTGCCCCAGCTCTCACCCTTAGTCAGGACCCAATGCGTAAAGCTATACGAATCGAAGAAAGATCATATATATATATTTATATGCATGGAGGACTAGAATCCTCCAATCATATACTAAGGTGAATTAAGCACCCAATCATAAATGTTATATGGGGGACTCAAATCCTCCCATCATAATAGTAACAATAAGGTGGACTCGAACCACCTAGTCACAAGTAAGGAGACTCGAACCCTCAAGCTGTAATGACCCCTGAACAGGCTAGTGTGGTTTCTAGTATTGGTCACTTGGACCTCCACTTTTGCACTCAGCTACACAACCTTATTTTAAAGCTTAATTAAAAACATTTATCACACTTTCCTATTCATTGAACAATAATTCACATTACGGCATACATTTTTGGAATCATCATAACAACTACACTTGCATGGTAATAGCAACATGCCCAAATAATTACATCACTTAGGTAATTTATAACCCCTTCAGTTCAAATAGGGCATAAATTTTTAAAAATAGATTTCATAAGGATCAATTCAACGTCATGATGCAATAGTTCAAGAATAGTTCAATTCCAACATTCCTCCTTCCAAAATTAATTTCACAATTTGGGGATGAGATCATAACCAATTCAAAAGTCACAAGTTTGGGGAAGATCATAATTCCATAGTTAATTCACCATACCCATGCACCCAAATGTTCAAAACTAAATTAAATCATGAAAATCATATACAAATATGAGAAACATAGTTCAACTCATAAACATTCAAAGTCCCCCACTTTTGTTTCAAAACCAATATAAACATCTCATGAACAACACTTTAAAATACATATCTTTAATAAATTAACAATTAGGGAAGAGTAATATGCCTAAAATAGTAAGATGTACGAAGAGAAATTTCCCTTGAAAGCCCTAACTGATCAACATCTTAAAAATCATAAGTGTTCTTTACCTTGAGGAATTTGAGAGTGTTGAGAAATTACTTTGATTTTTTTAGAGCTAATGAAACCCTAAAGGGGTTATAAGGAATGGGTTTCAAGTTGGGTAAGATGGCAAATGTCCACAATGCCCTTATTTTAAAAGTTGGAGAAGTGCTATCTTTGACTATGAGTCAACTAATGACTCATAACCACTCCTTACAACTCATCATCATGAGTAATACCCAATGTAGTCTCTAGGACCCCCACATACTGTTGACCATACGAATCGACTAGTACCACTTGTAAGGAGACCCTACGACTCATATGGTCTAGTCGTATTCAACATAGAACCTAATTGGGTAATTATTAGACATCCTACAATTTTCATCCAACGCCCCTTTCAGTCCTTATGACTCATTGAGAGACACTCGTACTCAAAGTAGAACTTAGTGACTTAATTTCATATTTGGTTATGATTCCATCCCAATAAATCATCGTGAGACTTTACGACTCTTGTCCCCAAGTCATATCTAAGAAAAAAAAATCAAGAAATATTCACTGGACACCTTACGACTAGGGTTACCTGACCCATTAAGACACCCTATAACTCATAGGGTGAGTTATAGTTAAGGCAGTGAGCTCAAAGCTCAAGATTTTTTTTCAAGGGCCACAATTTTGGGTGTTTCACTTTTGCACGAATATTACAGGAGCATATCACGTTGACACACTAGGATGAATGAAACCCTTATCAAGAAGGTCCTTTGAATACTCCTTTAGAAACTTTAGTTTGGCTGAAGCCATCCTATAAGGAGTAATGGAAATAGTATGGGTGTCTAGTAGAATATCAATCCCAAAATATATTTCCCTATCAGGAGAAATTTGAGGAAGATCATTAGGAAAAACTTTAGGAAATTCATTAACCACAAGGACATATTGTAAATAAGGGCATTCAGAAATAGAATCCTTAACCCAAACTAGATGATACAAACACCCTTTAGAAATTAATTTCTAAGATCTAAGATATGAGATAAACTCCCTTTGAGTACTAAGGAACTTCCCTTCCATTCAATCCCGGATTAATTAGGAAAATGGAAAATAACCTATTGGGTCCCAGAATCCAGAGAAGCATAGCATGAATGGAGCCAATCCTTCACCAAGATTATATATAAGTCCACCACATTATGTTCTATCAAATCCACCATGGTCTCCCAATTAAAAATGGGCACCACACAACCCCTATAGATTTTTGTTGCAATATTAGAATCACCCACTAGAGTAGACACAGAAAAGAGGTCAAAAATAATTTTAGGACCAAAAACAAAGTGTATAAACACATAAGGGATAACATAAAATAGGGTAGAACCCACATCAACAAAAAATAAACATCACAACAGAAGAGCTATAATTACAAGTTAAAATATCTGGAGATGCCTTAAATTCCTGATGGGTAACAAGTTCATAAAGATAATTTCGGTCACTGTCGGTGCTAGAAGTGGCATCCTTAGCTGTTAAAGTTGAAGAAGTGGGGATCTGAACCTTATTAGCTCATGTGGCAACTTTTGCTATGGGATAATTTCTCTAAAGATGACAAGGATGGCAATAATTGAAACATAATTTCCCTTCCTCCTTACAATAACCACGATTAAGTTGTCTATAAAAATCACAAGTAGGATAAGGTGGGACTGACTAAGCTCTACTAACATGAGACTAGGCACCCTGTGCCTTCAGACCACTACTAGCTAGAAAATGATGAACACCAAAATGCTTAGGATAAGAAAAAGTAGATGTCGAATAAGAGTTCCCCTAATTCTTCTTATTGGTCTACTATTTACTATATATCCTACTATTCTGAAGACCTGTACCATGATCTGAATATTTAAAATTCTTGTTTTGGATCTCTCCCATCTCTACCTAATTTTTCTTTTCATTCTCTACTTGTTGCATATAAACTACTAACCAAGAGATACCCATATTATTATTCAACATTGCAGCCTTACACTCTAATACCAAATCACCAAACAACCTGGAAGTGAACTTCCTCATTTTGGATCTCAGGTTAGCTAACTCTAGAGCATAACGAGAAAACTATTGAAATTTCAAAGCCTACTCCTCCACACTTATGTTGCCCTACTTCAAATTTACAGAGTCCTCAGCCTTAGATTCTCTGAACTCTTAAGAAAAGTACTGATCAATGAAAGCATCCAAAAACTTATCCCATAATGTTGGTTCAGCATCATTACCCTTCAGTTGTTACCACTCCACTACCACTGATAAGCTATATCTTTCAATTAATATGCAACAAACTCCACACCTTCAGAATTAGTAGCATAGATCACCCTAAAAATCATCTTTAACTCATTAATAAACCTCTGAGGATCCTCTTCAACCGTAGGGCCTATAAAGGTTGGGAGATTCAACATCATAATCTAGCCAAGTCAAGTAACCTTAGATGAATAAGCAACAGAATCAACTCAATCTTGATAACTAGGCTTAGATGCCATCAACTGAGTAAGGATATAAATAGAGTGTCAGAACTCTACATTAGATATATCTTCTTGAGGTAACTAATCATAAATGTCACCAGCCCAAGAAGCCCGAGGAGAACTAGTAGGGATCGGTAGAACCCATTTGAAGTTGTATAATCAGCAGCAGGGACTGTAGTCTGGGTCTGCACTAAATAAATTGGGTGAGTCCTATCAACATTTTACTTAGGTAGCACAAAGGGCCCAAAAGATTTTCTAGGACCATCAAATCTTTGGGGAGGCATGATCTAATATACAAGAAAGTTAGGAGATAGAGAACTTCCATAAAAACTAAACTCTATTGCCTAAAATAGAACACAAGGAAGGAAAACATTCCTAAATGACTTATAGCCTCCCTCTTGTAATGGGGGAACACTACATACCCATAAACGAGACTCTACTAGATAGGCCTTGTGTAAATCCAACGACATTCAACTTTTCTTTGATACCAAGCTTATTATATCCAATAATAGGACCTAATCATGATAGGTATCTCAAGCCCAGCATGAACCGAAGAACACCCCATTTTCCTAAACTAAGAGCCCCATGGCAATAATAAAGTGGAAGCCAATCAAGATAGTAATAAGAAGACAAATAAGTCAAATGAATGTTCTAAGAGTCAAAACCAATAACCCAACCAACACATGTCCATAAAAAACTCTACAACCAGATATGTCAACTAAGTGGGGACATGCCCTCGATTATGACCAAAAGAAAAGAATCTAGCAGCACTAAGTGAATACAAGAAATTAGTGAAATGATAGGTCCTTTCAAAGTATAGAAGCTTACCACTTCATAGCAATGCAACGAATGCACCACACCACCTAATATTGTATAAGAGTAAGAAAAAAGCCCTCGAACCCTACATCATGAAATTATGTAACATCATAGAAGGGTTAGTGGGATAAGAACTAGCATGTAACTCAGGGAAAGTGCTATAATAATGCCAATGTAAGAAACCAATCAAAAAAATATCCAACATATTCATATATATAGGATGCTAGGGTAGGGACAGGGGTCATGAACATAAGAGTTTAAATTATTAACCTAAACTTCGTAGATTGCTCTATCCTAAAAGAACCCATGGTCTATAAGGGTTCAACTCCCACTATTGAGAGGGCCTCAGTGAGTGTTAGCCATATGAACCAACGACTACGAAGGAAGGGCTAAAGACACCAAGGCTCTATCCATCCCAAAAAGAAATATGTGAGCCATGTACATGGTCATATAGACCTCTACACCGACGAACGTGGTTTCTAGTATTAGTACCCCCCTGAGATGACACCTTTATAGTAGGCTACACAAATTCTTTTAAGCTCAAGTTAAAACAGTTTTCACATAAATCCAACTATTAACCAGGAGTCTTATATTAAGAGATTTACCACTTAGTATCATCACAACAATTATGCTTGCAAGCTTATATAATTATGTCAACCTAATTTATGTAACCATTAGACTCCCAAGCTCTCTTTGTAAAATACAAACCATAGCCACCGAGGGCCTTTTAAATCCGTTTTAACCAATTATCCATTAATGCCATACAATGGGTTCATAAATAAGTTGAATTATGCAATTATACTTGTTCAAAAACCAAATTTACAAAGTGGGTTGGGGTTAATTGCATTATCAAGAAAAAAAGTCATTATTTTGGGGAAACCAATGTTCCGTATTCCAATTCCCATAACAATGCAACCATTCAATCTAAAACCATAAATTAAAGCATGAATCATCAACGTAAGACATGGGAAAAGTTATTCAAGTAATTCAAATAAAAACCCCTTAACCCAAATGCAAACCCATCAATATAAACTATGTCTTAAATATACATGAAATTGAAAACATATTCAAAGTTCAGTGCATGAGTGGTGAATCATTTTAAAAACCTTTGAATGTTCTTAGGTTTTGAGTTTGAGCGAGAAAGAAAATGATTTTATCTTTGAAAACTAAATGTAATGGGCTTATTTTATGTTAAAAGGTTGTACAAGAGGTAAAAAGACTAAATTCCTGCACCCCAAGCTAAAAAAAAAATGAGGCATTTTCACTCTGGAGCATGGCACACCAATATGGTGGAGGCTGGCCTTGGTGGCACGCTGCTGTTATTAAGGTTATCCTCTATGACACAATAATATCGTGGACCCTCACATCCTCAGGGATCAAAAATGACCTCGAACCCCTTCTAAAAATTTGAATACTTTCTCAAAACACCCTTTTAACACCCCTAAACATAATTCAAGTTAAAAATTGAAATTCTGAATTTGGGAGGGTCTAAAATAAAATTGTCAAAGTATTACAACATCTTACACTTTTCCAATAACCATAATTCCCTCTACTCCTATTTCTATACCAGTATGAGTTATAGTTGTTTTCCATATAATAGATTTGACCTTCATTCCCTTGAAAAAGCATCAATTATTTTTATTATACCCTTTATATTTAGCCCAACAACCCACCACCTAATCATCTATTGATTTATATGTCTATTCAAAATCAAATTCATCATGTCTACGATATTTACCTTAAAACCAATTACACTTACCTTTTTAACCCATACAGCTGTAAACTATTTTGTGAACCAGCTAATCTCAATCCTCAATTGTTCTTCCTCTTGAGTGATTAAATTATCTATTATTTATTGTTTTGTTGATTCTTCTAAAACATAGGTTCCAGTGAAAATGTTTCAACTCTTTAGAGTGCCAGACCTATTTGGTTACATTGATACTATCACGTATTGCAGAAGCCTGCTACCAAGTTAGGCTCATATTTGTACCTTGAATTAAAGTTTTTACTTTCACCTTGTTGTTAACTTTCAATCCTCTATAAAAGATATATAGAAAATTGTGAATAGGTATCCGATGATTTAGGATTTATTAAAAGTTTTTCTTAAACCTCAACCATGTCTTATACCACATCTTTGAATGCAATTACTTGAATTTATAAATCTCATCTTTCCAATGTATTTTTTTGGAAGGTGGGAAATACCTCTTAAAAATTTATATTTTCAACTACTTCCAAGTAGTTATTGATTCTTTTTGCAACTTAATCAACTATAGGGTAGCTTCTTTAGTTTGAGAGAAGGAAAATAATCATAATCTAATAGCATTTTGAATTATTATAGGTAGGTTGTAGGAATTATAAATCCCTATAGAGCTCTTCAAATAAAAGTTTGCATTAGTAGTAGTAAGGTATATGAATTCTTCTTTCAGGTTTAGCAATTGTATCATAGAGTTGGAGATGAAAAACATAGTTTTTGATGTTAAAAAGGGTCAAAAACTTACACATCCATTAGCTACCTAATCCAAAACTAGATCATCATATATATTATCAAATTAGGAAACATACTAATGGGGTTTCGAAGGACTTTATTCCTTTTTTTATTCACTTGTTCCTCTATAGCAGCCAAATAATGACCTAATTCTTCTTTTCTAGCTTGCCCATCAATTACTGCTCGTCTGTTAGCCTTTTGTCCATATAGTTCTTTGGTGAGAATACAGGAAGTAGATTCATCTATAGTCTCTTTGAGTCCTTTATTTACAACTACTTCATTATGAAATCCTTTGTTAACTTCTTTTATCCTAGTTCTCAGAGTTAGTCCTTTTGATTTCAAGATCAAATGGAATCAAGGGATTACCTTAACTTCATGTATTATTTATGCACCAATGTGCAACCTAGAAAAAAAATAAAAGCAACATAAAAAGTAAATTAGGAAATAAGGACCAATAGTTAAATAAATACAATCGCACTAGTCCTAAACTTATTCTCAGGGTGTGGTGCATAAATTTGATGTTTTTAATTACATCTCCAAAATAAGTATAATATGGTCTACATTAAATATATAACCAAATCGAGGTTGGAATTTATCCCACAAAGAAATATAGGAAGAAGCTCGATTGATGTGATTATTTCAATTTTTATTTAGTTATTTTTGAAAAGGTCTTTTATCATAGCAAGCAATGATTTCTATAAATGTATAATGAAGTCATAGAATATTGATTAATTTTTGTTTAAGCAATGTAAGTATAGAATAAGATTGTTTTCCCCATGATTTCATAATGTAATAGGAATGTCATACGAATAATCTATCCTTATATTTAGCATGCAAGATCGAGAAGTTAATTTCACCTAAATGGATGGTCCCCTGTAGAGGTAAATAGCTATATATTTTGGTCAATGTATGGGTTTATGATTTACTAACCCTCAGATATGAAATTAACTATTTTAGAGCAAAGTTTAGTTATAAGATGAGGCTGTATAGCTTCAAATCTTCATTATTAATCAATTTTTCAATTCATTACCCCTTGATCCATCAAGTAAGGATTAATGCAAGTTCTAAAATTTACAATCCTTAAAAAATATTCAATATAAATAGAAGGACAAAATATGTACAAACATCATTCTAGAATCTCGAAGTACTTAAACCTACATTGTTAATTCTTCATGGTCCCACAATCCTAGTTGAGGGATTTAGATAATCACATTCATAACACCTCAATAGAAATTATTTGAAGAATTCATGATTATAAACTTATGAACAAAGTAAAGAAAATTTGAATGGTTGAATTCTCAAAGAAACATAGAACAAAAATCAATATATGAATTTAATCCATGAAAAGCTAAAAACAAATCAATCTTATTATTTAAAAGGTATGCAAAAAAATTAATAATGTGTAAACTATAGAAGAAAACCTAAAGACTATATTTAGAGATAAAACTGAAGCCTAACCTAATCACAATAAGATTGTAGTGTTGGTGCCTCAGACAAAGGATAGGACGATCATTGGATGAGACAATGATCTATCTCTTCTGCTTGTTATTGGATGGTTTATTTTTCCTTGTTCTGTGATGTTCTTAGGATGATCCTCAAGAAAATTTAATCCTATGAAGGGACGATTCTCATATATGGTCATTGCTAAAGCCTTAGATTTCTCACTTTCACCCACAATATTTACAACGACTCCATTATTTCTTAGTATCATTGTGGGAAGCTATAATATGATAATATTTATGTTTAACCTTCTCTAATTCATCAATTACACATGGGATTACACATCAAAAGCTCCAACAATAATTGGAGGGCTCGTTTGATGTCCTTAGGTTGTATTTTTTCTTGTCTTTTTAAAATGAACTCTCAGAACCAATTTTACTTGCAAACCCCACAATAACACATCATACCCACATAAATGTGCCTTATACCAGCATATTTCCTTTCTTTTAAGCATAAAAATTATCATAAAATTGTGACACATCATTCAATTTTTGAACTATTTTTGGAGCCAGAACAAAAGTATCTAATAAGTAGATTGGTCGATATTTTTTAATATTTTGAATAATTTTTTGATATATTGTATGTGATTCGAGACCATACAAAATGGAAAGCTCCTAGTTAAATGATTTAGGCTTGAGTTTTGTCTTTTAGAGGTAAGTTATTCCTCAACTTTTTCAAGTTAGGATGAACATTTAACCATTCATGTAAAGAATGCTTTAGGTTGGAGACTTTATCATGGGATTCATATTTTGATATACTCAATTTATCATGTTTCTCGTGTGGGGGCCTATATGAGCATTATTATTAACTTGAGTGTTTATTATTATTGTGAGACATGAAATATTATATTGACTTAAGAAATGATTATTATTCTAATACCCTGGGATTGGTATTGGTCTTATTTGAGAATTATTAGCTTTTATTAGTATGTAATGCTTTATTAGGGGCTTGAATTGATATATATTTGATATCTCACGTGAATCTTTATTGGAGTCGTGCGATGACTTATATCATGATTTATTAAGATTTGATCTCATTTTATATTATTATTAAATTGATTCATTATATGATATTGTCTTGATTTTTAGCATGCACACATTTTATTCATACATATACATGAAATTGACACCATACAGAAATATTAATTTTTAAAAAAATTAAACACACTTTATAAAACCCTTGATCGAGGGAAGTACCAGTAAGTTTAATTGAGATGTGAGGTTGAGATTGTGAAAGTATATGGTTAGCGAACCCCCCATGGGTCCTGCCTTAGAAAATTAGGCTTGGAAGGTGTATACAAGGTGATATTGAGACATTCCAGCCTTATTATAACATTTCATTGCATTGCATTATTAGCGTTTCTATTATGTGTTTGTTGTCGTGTATTTAGTCTTTCCTTATATAGTCATGTGTAGCTATTCTTATATAGATATTATACATGTCAAATTTTTAGGCAATACAGTTTGAGACACCATTTGGAGCTATTCTATATGATATGGATGTGTGCTCATAGTATCTTTTACTCATTTAGTTTTCTACTTTGCTCAATCAACCTTTGATACCTATTGAGAACAAGTGGATAGTACTTACTCATACTTTTTGTACCATTTGTGTGTCAATCCTAGTTTAAGTGTGACTCGTAAAGCATGATTGTATTGTGTTTAAGGTAAATTCAGATTATGATTGAGTTCCTCATTCGGGGCTTTATTCCTACCTTCATATTATACTTACTATCTTTATTTTATTTTTCTAAGACAAGTTGTGTATTTTCATTCTTTTATCAGTAATAGTGCTCTACACTCATGACATTAAATTTTGAAATTTGAGTTGAATTTTTTATAATTTCAGATTTTGTTTTTATTTTTATATGGTCTAACTCTCTTATAAAGTCTTGTAGTGCATTTTATTTAGCTCTTTGTTGAAATCATTAATCCATTTGGGTGTTTGGCTTACCTACTAAGTGTTGAGATAGAGTAGATGTCATCATGACCTCAACTTTTGGTTAATTGTTGACATGTTACCCAACTAGATATCTCTAATGCATTTCTTCATGGACACCTAGATGAGATAGTTCATTTGTACCAACCTCATAATTGTGTTGGTCCCACTGATCTAGATCATTTTAGTCTACTAAAACATCTTTTTATTATTTAAACTAGGATTCCAACATGTGAAATATGAGACTTACTGATGCACTCATCTATTTTGGCTTTGTCGGATCCAAGACTAATTGCTCTTTTTTTATGTCCACTACCACTACCAAGATTTTATATTTGGTCTATGTTTAAAATTATTTGGTAATGGATGATAATGTTGATCATATAAATTCCTTCACCTACCTGCAACAATCTTGATTTCTTCTCCTGAATTAGGCAAACTTTCCTATTTTCTAGGAATTACAACAACTTTAACCGATTGTGGACAATTATTATCCCAAAGTAAATATGTCTTATATTTTCTTCATCCAATGAATATTAGCTCTTGCATTATAATTGTAATGACCCTTCAGGTCATTTTTCATCTTTTCGTTCATTTTTTTCATTTAGATATTTCATACAGCTACCCTAATTGTTTTTATGACTTGTCGGGACTGACAGTTCAGTCACTGGATAATTCGTTTGTTTTTTATACCCAATTTCCTATTTGAATCCTTTGCTAGTTCAAATTGTCTATTGAGTAAATACCATAGTCAAATAACCACGTATGCCTATTTTGACTATTCAAACACTCTAGAATGTTGAGTTTAGGTTAGATGGATCCTTGGTTCAGTCCCAAGGCTCCTAGACTCATTTTGGGATATTGGAAGGAAGTTAAGAAAAATGAATAATAGGTATGGGACCTACTTTTCGTGAAAACAACCTCGAATGGAAATTTTGATGGTGTTATTAAATTCGAAACATCAAATTTAATAGGCCTAGAAAAGTCTATTTATGCATATGGGACTCCAAATGAATCTTTTAGGGTTGACAGAGACTTGGAATTTCTCAGCTGGTGCTGGTGCATTCCTTAAGAAATGCCCTTAATCTCCTAAGCAAACTGGCAAATCCCAGTAATTATCGTTTAAGCGACAAATTGTGTCGCTTAAGAGATAGTCTTGGCATTCGGAAAAGTACCGACTAAGCAATAGTATTTCTGTGAATGTGATATCTTCGTAGATAGACACATATCATGTAAATGATAGGCTAATTGCGTAAGCGATATAGGTGCTCGTGCACAAGTATTGCTTAAATGACCCAAAGTTTGCTTATGAGATCCTCGTGCACCAGGGAAGGCTATATATACCCCTACTTAGCCTATTTTTCTCTATTCTTCATCCATTCTAGAAATATTTGAACCATAATAGTGAGATGGCTTAGGGGAAACATTTATGGGTGATATTGGATCTTGGATAAATTTTATTTTCATTATTTTCCATAAAACTTTAGGTAAGATTTTGTTATTTTCATGGTTAATTTTCCATACTTTTTACTAAATACCTAAATCTGGGAGATGTTAGCATTGCTAGATCTCGAAATTAACCATTTTTTAGGTTGAATGTTCCTTGAGCATAGGGGGCATTGTGGTGGATTCTATTGTGTGATTACATAAATAGGCCTCATGTGTGATTTACGTGATTTTTGGAACAATAGCACAATAGTGCAATATGGGTATTATTGTTCTCATTTTGATGAGTAGATTATGATTTTGATAGAATAACATCTTGCAAAAACTTCGGAAAAGGAAATCAGTGTTTTAGTAGATTCTTCATGCTTTTCTTCGGCGTCCAAGTAGGATAGGTTTACCCTCATGATAGATTAAGCTATTTCAAGGTATACTTTTGATATTACATTAGATTTGGAATGAGATTTAGATATTGGAGGTATTATCGTCAAATATTTGGGTTAGTTGGGCTATTTAGGCTATCTTGAAATTATAATTTAGGAGTAATTGACTTAGTTGCTCAGGTTTTAAGTAGAATTTGTATATTATGTCTAATTAAAGGCCTACTTAACATCTAAAATTGGATTTAGATACCTTAGCCTAGTCTAGGGTAGAATATGCCTTATAATGGACTGTGGGAATTTAAAGTGGGCCCCTTCGAGCGCCTTAGGACAAGACTTGAACTAGTTTTGGTAGAGCCTTATGTACTTTCTTTACTTTTCAAAATGCTTACTATAGGATTTGAGGAAATTGGATACTTAGTGGTCATGATGGTTTGAATTGGGAGTTGATGCTAGTCAGGCTAAACCCGATAATTTTATTATATTGATATGAGCAATGGTTCAAGTCCAGAAGTTAAATATGATATGGGTGATTTGAGAATAGGTTTAATTTTGATAATTGATTATGATATTATTGATATGAGCACTATTTTAATTCTTGCATTTGATTACGATATTGATGATATCCATTAATGTTTGGCAATTGAGAATTGTTTAATGTGGATATGGTGTGGATGGACTTGCGGCCATGGAAAGAGGGTTGGTGAATTATGATTATTCATTTATTTTCTTTCCTTAATTGTACCCTACATTGTGTTATTTACTTTTCCGCACTTATTGGCTCATGGAGGATAACATAGTAGATATACTTGTGTATTCTTTACGCTACTACTTTGGAATTATCGGATTACATATGCATGCCGGTGTTGGACTAGGTTTTCCCTTTTACTTTGACTTATATTGCTTTATCTCACATTTTATCTTACTTATATCATGATTCAGCTCAGTCCACCAATAATGCCAATTTAGTAATCGTGCTTTTTGTACTCATACTAAACGTTGTAGCTTTTTGGTGAAGATCTAAGTACAAGTTGCCACCGTTCATTCAATGCTGATTTGGTGATTGGATTTTAGACTTAGGTGAGATCTGGGAGACATAGTTACCCATTCTTTCTTCTATTTATCTATGTCTACTCTTTGATTTCTGATATAACTTGTATTGACTATTTCAGAACTTGTAGTAAATTTGTAGTTGCTCTTGTACCAGCATTACTAAGTCGCTGGATATTTGTTATGCTTTATCTATCTCTTGGATTATATTTATTGTATTTTAATTATTAATAGTCTTAAATACGTTGATTCTAGTCTTATAGACCATTTTCTACTAAGTTAGCCCATTGCTTATAGTTTTTCAGGACCTAAGAGTTCCCCCTTATCGTAACACATTGCTTAGAGTCATAGGCGATACCAAGCAAACCCATGGTCTAACATAACCTAAGAATACTGAAAAAGTAACAAATTACTGAGTGGAAGCTAAACTGAGATAACTGATGGAAATAAATAGTGAAAATACTAGTTATCAACCAAAATATGGCAATAAAACTTTGACAACCAACAAGCTGGAAATTTAAGCAACGGTCTGAAAGAATTTAAATCATAATAAGTTGCTGGGACAAGCCCCAACTAACTCCAACTGACTCAAACTAAAATAAAGCAGAAAATAAACATTAATAATGTTTCTTCAAATGGTGAGAACTCACCCAAAACTGCTGCTACATGTGGCGTGGAATAGGCTAAGTGTAATACGGGTACTGAGCGGCCGAACCTATATTATGAAACAATATAGCATAGGAAAGTATGCAATCAGTACTTTGAATGTACTAAATATGTGAGACGGTAAACTATCTTGTCAATCTAAACATTAATTCATGAAACATGATAAGCTGAATAAAAGACCAAGTATGTTCATATACTATGTAAAACTGAATAACTGAATACAAGGTCATGCATATCTGAACTAAAACATAAGATGAACAAAAATTGAGAAATGTGGGAGCCAACAATAATGACATAACCCAATATGAGAAAATTAGGATCAAACCTGTAACCCCAGCTGGAAGGATGTTAGTACCTTTCCAAGGGTATCAACACTGGCTAGTATAGAACCATTAACTAATATCCCCAAGAACAAGGATGTCAGTCTTAACTGGCAGGTGACCCCTTATAAAAAATGGTGGCGCCGTAGTTATGCAATGCAGGGACTTCTAATAATTATCTAAGTCCTAATTAATGGGTGGGCATTCACCTCTACGTTTACTCGATGCTAAGTACCACTCCTCATTAAACGACACTAAAAATCTATACACAATACATGCATATAGTAATATTCTTGAAAATAACAATACATGCATAATCTGAAGTTCTTAAAATTTGCCACCTGATACATGTATAAAATCGTATGTATAAGGTGTTCATAACCTACTAGCTCTAACTAATGTAACTAAAGATGATAATATTTTAAAAGCTAATAATAATAGGGAATTTCATACTTCAAGCCATAACTCCATCATTTAAAAAAAAGGCATTTATGATTCTTAGAATGAGAAGATATGACTAATAAGGGAAAGTCAGTATTCAAGATTTAATTATAAGAACAACTGAAGGAATTAAAGAAAACTCATATTTGACATGGAACCCATCCTGAAAGGGAATTAAACATGAGGATTGACAAATCTTTGGCACTTAATCGGTGGAAGGGACCCATCGATAAAATCCCACATACTTGGAGGTGGAAACCTTGATCAAATCTTTGAAATTGGACTAGAGGATTGAAGAAACAAAATTTTCTTTTTTAGATGAGAGATTCACTTCTTTTCTTTTTTGGTTTGATTTTAAGACTTAATGATGAGTTTGGGGAAAATATCCTTATATTCTACCATAGTGGAAGCCTAAATGAGGCGGGTTAGGAGTTAAAAGAATGTGAAAAGACCAAAAATCCCTTCTTAAATCATTTAGTGAATTTTGAGAGATAGTCGTCATGGCTCGTGTAATAACTCGTTATATCTTGTAATTAGTGGTGGCCAGAGCCGTCACTTAAGGACCTAAGTTTCTGGTTCTTCAATTATGACAAGGTCTCCTCTCTTGATGATTCATTCATTCAAAAAATAAGTACTCATGAAGGGTCATTTCCAAGTGTTGAGTTCTTGGTTCCTTACTATTGTGACAATGTATCCACACAGAATGACTCGTTTAGTCAGACAATGACTCGTGTACTGGACTCATTGCCAGTGGACTAAATTTCTTGGTCACTTAATACCATGGAAATAAGTCTAGTCTTTGACTTATTATGTTTGATGATAGGTCATTGCCTGAGCTATTTCCACTGGTAGTTTGATGATACCTTAGCAAATTTTCCACAACTTTTACTACAACCTCGTATTAAGGTAAGACTAGTGGTGTTGGAAAGAAAATTTAGTTTCCTATCAATTGATGGTTCAAGAGCTCAAAATCTTGGATTATTATAATATCTCCCCTTTTGGATTATTCACTAATAATGGTCACCTATACCAGTTAAAGTGGTAGAGGATAGTCGTTGTCAATATCCCTATTCGCATTATGGTAAAATCCACAAGGAATAAAAGATAGTTCTAATCTTGTGGGTAATTAAGTCTTACTAAGATAATACCCGAACTGTTAAAAAAGTAAATGACATAGTTAAAAATGGTTGGGGGGGGGGGGGTTAGTTAAGGGAGGATGTATGTCATTAGTAACATGATCCAACAAACTTGAGCAACAAATTTCAATGCAACTTTGATATTTGGGAAATCTTGGGATTATGTCTACCCAAGGGAGACTTAGGTGTGGGTGTGTGAGATTTGGTGGACACACTAGTAAGTTAATAATGTGGTAGGCTAGGTCTAGGACCCTTTAGGATAATTTCTCAATAAAACCTTAAAGATTTCACTTGTTGACCCTTTCGGGTACCTAACAATTGTGGCAATCATATTTACCCACTACCTCAATTTGGGCATCCCTATTTCTACGATGATACCCAAGGTAAAGTAAACTACAAAATCACCCTGATGTCTAAGATATTGAGAATGGGTAAACTATACCTAATAATTTTATACTATTTCCTTGGTTCCCATATCCCTCTTTTAAGAATAATGAGGGTTCCTAAAGATCACCCAAACCCCTCTCGCAAGGATGGTTTGGCCTTTCAAGAGCATGGGGGTTTCACCCACAAACCTATGTGGGTATTTAGGGATTTCACCCACAAATCCAAATAATTTATGCAAGCGATAGTAGAACCCATTACTCTTTAACTGACATCTACACAAATACATCACAACCCATAACTAATTTGTACATTAGTTCAACATAATCGAAAGACTAAAAGATTTAGCTACTCATGAAGAGAGGAAAGAAACACATACCCAATGTTATGTTCAAGGCATCCATTCTTCACACATATCAAAATCAAAATCTCAAAATGAAATTTGCAATTCATGCCTAGTTTAGGGTTTCAATTAGATATTTAAAGTATTACTAGCTCTAGAATGCTAATAATAGGAAAGGGTTTTAATCTTTTATAGGATTTAGGGTTGGCTGCTAAAAATTGTGAAACTGCCCTGAGCTAAATTAAGCTTGACCACGATCACACCAGATTTGACGTGATTGTGGCTACTGCAACTGCATATAGATCAATGCTATCGTAGGTTGCTGACCGTCTTATCCAGCCGCGATCGTAGCCCACAGGCCATTATCGCGGTAACTGAGGCCTGTTTCTGCTCTAGGTCTTCCATCTGCACTTCTTTTCACTTCTTTTGATCCTTTTTGGCTCAAGTCCACATCTTTCCATCCCATGACCTTTATGCCTACAAAATGTGGATATTAGTTCATTTAATCTTACATATGTCTCTTCTATTTATTTGAAACATAGTAATGTGCATGAATGTCGAGTGAAAATGAATGGTAAATTCACTGCTCATCAACACCCCCAACTTAAAGCTTTTCTTTTCCTCCAGCGTCACTACTCTTTACCCTGAGACTATACACATTTATCTCACATTGAATGACCCAAATGATCATAATGACTTCAACCTTAGTTAATACCACAATTTAGCTCTTCAAACATGGGCAAAACTATTTTCACAACACCACTCAACATAAAATGTGATTTTTCAAGGATGCAAGAGACTTTAAAGAGCAACTATGCAACAATACCTAATACTATAAAATTTACTCTTTATTAATCCCAACTACATTATACGCCTTTTTGCACCACTTTTTGGGAGATGACAAAATCACCTACCTTAAGTTATTTGCATGCCTCCTCACAAGAAAAAAAATTTCACATACCAAGTCATCAATTATTCAACAAGGAATTCAAGTGTAGAACACTATCTCTCTCCAAAGAACTCTTAATGCTAATAAGTATCAGCCATAGGATTACCCCTATTTTCGATAACCACTAAAATGAAAATACTAGGTTGGGATTCACGAAGGGATTTTTGTGCTTGTAATGTATGTTTGAGGTAGGATAGGATATATTTTAGAAACAAAATGGCTAAACACTCCTTGAACATCTACATCACACTATTCCATCCAACTTTTGATCATGGCCACTTCTTTTCTTTTCACTCTTTGCACATGTGCCCACTTTTTATTTTCTTGGTTCACCTATTTTCTTTTTCATTTCTTTTTCTTGCACCCTTAGTGCTTCTCTTTCCTTTATTGGGTCCTTTCATTTTCTTCTTAATTTATTCTTAATGCCTAAGATCATAGGCACTTACTTACAACTTCTTAGCCCAAAGTTATCTTTTTCAATCATCACCCCACCTCCACCCTCAACTTAGGCTTTTAGCCTCAAGTTGTAATTTTATGTTGAAGGAGGGTAGGGTTTAAAAAAAGGATAAAGATTGAAAGGCTCATGACTTATAGTGTGTTTGCAAAATAAAGGTTTAAAGGATCAAAGGTGGTGACTAGGGATAACATCTATGCAAGGATAGGCATTTTTGGCTAAAGTGGACTTCTAATGTCGCTAAGATAGCCTACGATAATCTCCCCAACCAAGTAGGATCAAAATTACCCTTGAGAGACTAATGAGGCAAGTTATAGATGGTACTAGTACAAATGAGATTTTGACAATAAGCTGACTACACAAAACATGTATAATACGCCAAGGGTGTTCAGTTGCCCAATTTTCTAGAGACAAAAAATGGAGTATCTCCCCATTTGCACATGTCAAAATTTTAGAGTCACAAAAAGAGAAAAAGATTTTTTACAAGGTTGCTAACGTCCATACCCTCAATTTTTGAAAAATTTTGGACAGAGGGGGGTGTTTACTTTGCATGGGCACAACACATGATTTGTTAATTATGAAACCAACCTAAGCCTTAATCTCATAATGTGGTTTTAATAAGGGCCAACCAACCATATTTCTACTCTATATTTTCCAAAGGTATAAATGCGATCCTGAAATCCGAAATGCTAAAAGCACTCAAACTTTCCTTGCATTTGTGATTTTGATGCCACGGGTACTCAGACTTTATCTAGAACCATGGATCCAAACCTAAACTTGATGATTTTTCCTTAAGAATTTCATCACTCAATCTATCATAAGAAAAAAATTGTCTGATATTTCCATAAGTACATTAAAGAAAAAGAAGAAATCTAAGGACAAAATAAATAATCCATGCAAATATAGCACCATCAAAGTGCCCGGATATTATAGCCGAAATAAAAAATAGAAGTCATCAAAAAGAAATAGCAAAATATATAGATATATCAATACTACAGTTCTAGATCAAATGAATATGGAGACAAACACCCCAACGAAAAAGGTGGCAGTGTCCTCACTACATAAATAATCAAGAATAAAGAGAGATAAAGGTGCTCCCTAAAATATTATTAAGAGTTGTTTCCACTCTCAGACTCTGCATCATCATCAGCCTCCTCAAGATCAGACCACTCGACTGAGGCCTTATTATTAGTCTTCACTCGGGATGAAGAAAGTTGATCACAAGGTTTTAGGACCTTGCAAAGGAACTTCACCCCTTCCCATATATTGTTAAATAACCTATCTCTCTTCTTCTCCCCTATGACCATTTTTCATATGCAACCCGGAGATCATAATATGATGCTGCTAAGGATGACTAGGTTTTTACAAGCCTAGTAATGGTTGATCCCTATTTCTTCTAGTCCTCTTGATACTTTGTATAATCGGCATGTGACCCATTTTAATGTCGAGTGGTGGAGGGCTCTCTCGATCCCAGGGGTAAACTTTACATGAGCTCTTTTATGGATGCAATATCAAATTTAATATCCTCAAGATGCCCAGAGGTGGGTGGCCTATAAGACTCAAACTCCTTAAATTTTGATTTTCCCAAATTAATCTTTCTCTTCTTTCTTTTACTTCGTACACCCTCTCCTCAAATTCTCAAAGGATAGATGGGGGTACCCAGGAGCACCTAAGTGTCTCTATAGTATTTTTAACCCCAGCTCTTCTACGAAGCTCAGTAATAAAATAGGGTAAGAAGAGATTCATACCACCTTATTTATTTAAGAACTTTGTATTAGAAACTACAAACTGACCAACATTTAAAGGAATGGCATCTAGAATGTAAGCGACCAACCGGGCTCGCAAGTCTGGGACTGATGTCATATGGGTGCAAGGGGAGACTTGGCTACATATTATGTTAAACCAAATATGAGCCTCGAAAATAAAGTCATTTATGTAGATGTTACTCTTCGTTTCCACCCATGAGACTTCCTTGCAGGACATAATCTTTCCGCCAACCAGCTTTCCACCTTACACATTTTCTTCTTCGAACTTGCCTATACTTGCATTTGGGAGCCCGTAGATTTCATTAATTTTTCCCAACCCAAAGTTTACTATTTTTCCCCCAGATCTTGATAGCCATGTTGGATAGGTCCGAGAAAGACATTACAGTAAGGTTGGTGCAGAATTCATGGACCCATTGCTTATTTCCCTTACACAGATACAAGGTATTTAAACACCACCACCCTCTAGCCTCAAGCCTGTCATGAAATGTTGGGAGCTTTTTTGGCGTACTACCCAAATATATACCTCTCTCCGAGAGAAGCTCTATGTCAACAATGGCCCTTCCAATGGCCATGAAAGGTCAACCAAAAATGATGGGAACTTCTTGGTCTATTTCACAATGAAAAACCACATAGTCCGTCAAAACTATAATTTTGTCCACCTTGACTATAACATCAAACAAAATTCCAATCGGTCTTTTCATAGACTGATCCTCCATAAACAATCTCATAGATATTGGAGTTAGAGTATATAATCCAAGCTTTTTGCAGGTGGAAAAAGGCATAAGGTTTATACTTGCACCGAGATTGCATAGAGCTTTCGCGAATATATGCATTCCGATGGTGTAAGGGATAGTAAAAGCCCCGGGGCCTTCCTTCTTTTCCATAATTTTTTTACTCGTGATGGCACTACAACCATGGGTGACTTTAATTTTGTCACCTTCGATAAGCTTTTTATATGAAATAAACTTCTTCAAAATATTAACGTATCACAGGATTTCTTGGAGTGCTTCAAGCAATGGGATATTGATAGAGAGTTTTCTAAGCTTGGCCATGAATTTGTTGAGTTTATCACCCTCTTCTTTTTTTTGAAGCCTTTAAGAGAACGGGGGAGGGACTTGTATTATAGGCATCACATCACATTATGGTTTCTCATTTTCCACCACCTCTTTATTAATTTCCACCGGTTCCTTTTCATCATCATTATCTGGAGAATTTTGTGACACTTCTTTTGACTTAACCTGAGGTATCTTGTTATCCAACTCTTTTTTAAGTGACCATTAAGAGTCTTCCCACTCCTAGTGACTATTACTTAAACTTGAGCCTCATTCTTAGAGTTCAGAATAGTATCAACAGGAAGACCACTCTTTGCTCTAACATTCAATTGGGTGGAAATTTGCCTGATTTGAATCTCTAATTTCTCAATGGAGGTGGAGTGGGACACCATAGTTTGACAAAGTTGTGAAAAATCACCTTTTATTTCATGAACCATTTTGTCCGTTTCTTCCACTCTCATTAAGATCGTTACCCAAACATCTTTGGACTCTTACTTGTCAAGTTCAATAGTACTCGAATCTTTGTTTTTTGCCCAATCATAGGGAGGAACATAGCGCTGATAGTCACGATCTCTATCCCTCCAACCATGATCACGTTTATGGTTCGTCAAATATTGGTTCCCACCTTGCCTTTGATAGACGGGGTGAGAACCTCCTGAATCGTTTACCAAGTATCGAATCTCCTAATGAATTTTTTTAGTCTCTTCATCATCTTTATAGGCTTTTGATGCCACGAAATTCACCAATTTTGTGGGTGCACCCATCACATGTTTTGTCAAAAGCTCTAGTTGCATCATCATTGTAGCCATATTCTTCTCTCTTTCTTCATCTTGTTTCGTTTGTTCCTCGTTAACTAAGGATGTACTAGGATAACTCTTACGAACCTTGGTATCTCGAGTATACCATCCTCAGTTTTTCTTTGTAACCTCCTTAAGCAAATTCATTGCAGCATGATAATGCAACTTCACAAGACAGCCCCATCCATATTGTCCACCACAGTTTTGTTGAGTGGTTCAAAAGCATGATAGAAGATTTGGAGACGCATCTTCTCCGAGACCTAGTGGTTTGGACATTGCATTAGTTTTTTGCTAAATCTTTCCCATAATACATACAATTGCTCTTCATTCAATTGCATAAAGTTGATGATTTCATCCCTCAATTAAAGTATTTTGGATGGTGAGAAATACTGGTAAATAAAGGTCGTGGTGAGTTCATCCCATGAAATGATTAGAGCCATAATATCGCCTCTCTAGTTAGAGAAAATAGGAAGAGGCAAAGTTGGATGTACTTTTTGGTTATGCGTGTGATATCAAAAGGTATACACACCTCTAGAAAATTCTTCAAATAAAGGTTGGGTTCCACATAAGCTTGCCCCCCAAAAGTCTTTTCATTTGCAACATGTGCAGCATGACACTTGTGACATGAAAAATAACATTTCCATGAGTATGTGGTATCCAGATGGCACTTGAACGATCGACATCATTGAGTTTCCTCTCATCATCAAGAGGGATATCAAAAGACCCAGGTTGACTAGATTGTTGCTCATGGTTCCGTGTATGCTATGTAGATCATCTACAAAGAAACAAAAATAATAACCAAAATAAATACACACCACTATGGGTATACCCTAAGTAAGAACTAACACCACACAAATGAAAAATAAAGTTCACTCCTCAGCAATCATGCCATTTTGATAACACTCACCTATCCATTTAAAGTCATAGAGGATAGTCATTGTCAACATCCCAACTCGCGTTTAGATTTAATCCATAAGGTATGAAAGATAGATTTCTAATATTGTGGGTAATTATGTCCTACTAAGATAATACCCGAAATGTAAGTAAAGTAGCTGACATAATTAAATGGGGGGAGGGGCCTGGTCAAGGGATGATGTATGTCACTAGTAACTTTATCCCACAAACTTAAGCAACAAATTTTAATTCAACTTTGATATTTGTGAAATCTTGGAATTACATCTACCTAAAGGCTACTTAGGTATTTGTGTGTGAGATTTGGTGCACACGCTAGTAAGATACTAATGTGGTAAGCTAGGTCTAGGACCCTTGCGGCTATATTCTCAATAAATCATCAAAGACTTCACTTGTTAACCCTTGTGCGTAGCGAACGTGGCAATCATATTCACAGACTATCTCAATTTGGGCATCCCTATTTCTGGGATAATACCCAAAGTAAAGTCAATTACAAAATCACCCTTATGTCTAAGATTGTTTGAATGAGTAAATTAAACCTAATAATTGTATACTATTTCCTTGGTTCCCACATTCCTCTTTCAAGGATTATGAAGTTTCCTAAAGTTTACTCAAACCTCTCTCTTAAGGATGGTTTCAAATTTCAAGAGTATGGGGTTTTCACCCACAAACACATGTGGGTATTTGGGTCTTTCACCAATAAATTCCAACTAATTTAATCAAACAATTGTAGAACCCATTACCATTTAACTTGCATATACATAAATAGATCACATCCTTTAAATAATTTTCACCTTAGTTCAACATAATCCCAAGATTAAAAGATTTTGCTACTCATGAAAAAAAAAGGAACATATACCAAATAGGTTGTTCAAGGCATCCATTCTTCACAAATATCAAAATCCAAATCTCTAAATAAAATTTATAATTCTTTCCCAATGTAGTGTTTCAATTTCAAAGTATTACTAGTCTCTAAAATGCCCAAAATGGAAAGGGTTTTAATCTTTGAAAGTATTTAGGGTTGGCTGCTGAAAATTATTTAACTTCCCTAAGATAAATCCCACGTGACCGCGATCACACCAGATTTTCCATTATTCCAGCTATCGCGACCGTGTGTAGATCGATGCGATTGCAGTTGTTGACCATTTTGACTGGTCATAATCGCAGCTCTCAGGTTGAGATTAGTGTAACTGATGGATTTTTTGGCTCTAGGTCTTCCAACTGCACTTCCTTTCTCTTCCTTTTATCCTTTTTAGATCAAGTCCATATCTTTCTATCTCATAACCTGTATGCCTAAAAAATATGGATATTAGTGCATTTAATCATACATATGTCTCTTTTATTCATTCGAAACATGGTAATGTCCATGAATGTCGAGCGCAAATGAGTTGTAAATTTGCCGCTCATCATTCTTCCTCGAATGAAACTGTCTAAGACAAAAGGCTAGGGTAATGATAAAATTTTACACTGAATTCTTATGAGCTGAAACATGGATGGATAACTTATATTATGAATGATGCATGGAGTGAACAAAACTCATGAATGGATGCTATGACATGAAAATAGCTAGATAGGCTGAGGTAGTAAGGACAAAATTAAATAATTAATTCAGGGAACTATTACCTCAACTAGAGACTAAGTCCAAAGAGAAAAGATGGCGTTACTTGGCAAGCATATCCACCTCTGCTTCCTAAGTAGCTCCATCACCTGACAAATTTCTCCATAGAACTTTCACCAAAGAGACTTCTTTATTTCTCTACCTATGAACCTAATGATCAAGGATCTAAACTGGGACCTCTTCATAAGAGAGGCTTTTTCTATGCCAACCTTTTCTAAAGGTACTATTCAGGCAGGATCACTAATGCATTCCATAAACAAGGAATCATAGAAAATTTAATGCACTGATGCTAATACTGCAGGTAATTCTAACTCATAAGCTACCTTATCACATCGACTCAAAATCTTGTAAGGACCGACCTAATGAAGACTGAGCTTTCCTTTTTTACCAAACATCTTTACCCCTTGGGAGAAAACCTCAACCTTTTAAATTTTGAACTAGCTCTTTCAACTCTTTCCGAAGAGGAACTCTATCTTTCTTCTCCTTCACTTTAGCTACAAAAGAAAATTCCAAACCATTCTGAACCCAAACACTACCTATAGTTGATTTAACCAACCAAACTCCCAATCTAGCAAGATAATGAACCTAACCAACTAAATCTTTCTTGTCATCCTGTATATATGAGTAATGCTTCCCATAGACAATCTGCTAAGGGCGTTGGCTATAATACTGTCCTTACCCAGATGGTACAAGACACTCATATCATAGTCTTTCAACAACTGTAGCCACCTTCTCTAATAAAGATTTAGATCCTTCTGGATAAACACATACAGAAGACTTTTATGATCAATAAGACATCAACATAAGACCCATAAGGATAGTGCCTCTAAATCTTTAAGGCAAACATGACTGCTGCCAACTCAAGATCATGAGTTAGATATTTCTTGTTATGAGGCTTGAGTTTCCTAGAGGTATATGCTATAATATTTCCCCATTTAATCAGAACAAAACCAAGACCTACTCAGGAAGCATCACAATATACCATAAAACTATCAAAATCCTCAAGTAAAGTTAAAAATGGAGCTAAGGTGAGTCAAGTCTTTAACACCTGAAAAATCTTCTCTCTCTATCAGACCACTGATATTTGATTTTATTCTGAGTTAGTATAGACATGGGAGAAGTAATAAAGGTAAATCTTTCAACAAACCATTGGTAGTAATTGATAAATCCAAGGAACTCTTGATATCAGACGCAGAGATAGGTCTAGGCAAGTTCCTTACTACTTTAATCTTTTGAGGATCAAGTCAAATACCTTTACCAAAGATAATATGACTAAGGAATGCTACTGGTTTCAACCAAAATTCATAGTTGCTAAACTTAGAAAATAACAAGTGATCTTTAAGAGTGTGTAAGAAAATCCTCAAATAATCTACATAATCAGTCTTACTGCAAAATAAATGAGGATGTCATCTATGAAGACTATAACTACCATGTCTACATACTGCTTGAATACCTTATTCATCAAATCCATAAAAGTTTCAGCAGAATTCCTTAGTCCAAAAGACATAACTACAAATTTGAAGGGAACATACCGAATCCAAAAGGTTTCGATGTCATAGTCTCCGACTCTAAGCTAGTGATAGCTGGATAAGAGGTCTATTTTAGAAAAACAATTAGCACACTGAATTTAGGCAAAAAAGTTATCATTTTTGGGGATGGGATACTTATTCTTTGTTGTGACTTTATTCACCTGATGGTAGTCAATGCACATTCTAAGGGAACTATCTTTCTTGTGCATGAAAAGAACTGGATCACTCTATAGAGAGACCCTTGTCCTGATGAAACCCTTGTCTAAGAGATATTTTAATTGTTCTTTCCATTTCATAAGATTGAATGGAGCCATCCTATAAGGTGGAATTAAAATAGGTTGGATATCTAGAATGAGATTAATTCTTAAGTCAATTTCCCACTCCAAGAAAATATTTGGAAACACTTCTAGAAATTCATTTACTACTAAAACACACACAAGACTCAAGATTTTGGAACTTGAGTACTTGATTCTAATAAGATGATAGATTCATCCTTTGGATATTATTTTTCTTGACTTAAAGAACTAAAAAAACTAACGTTTAGGCACTGAGTTACTACCCTTCCACTCTATGGCCTGCTTATTTAGAAATTGGAACTAGACTATTTTGTTTCTACAATTATCTAAGGCATAGCAAGAGTGGAGGAAATCCATTACAATAATAATATCAAAATTGGTCATGTCTAACTCTACAAGATCGACTGACGTGACTTTTTGGGATACTGTGAGTGGTCAATTTCTGTATACCCACGTTGTTATGATTAATCTATCAAATGGGGTAGAAATTGAGAGGGGTTCAGCAAGGGTTCTGGGACAAATACCAAATTCTATTTCTTTAAAAGGAATCACAAATAAAAGTTTGGATCTAAGATATAATAATGTATAAACATGAAGATGAAAGACTTGTAATGTACCAGTAAACACATCAGGAGAAATATCCTGATCCTATCGAGTTTGAAGATCATAAAACCTACCTTGATGATATCCACCAGTAGCATTGGAGGTGTCACCCTGCTAAGTTACACGATCTACTAGATTTCCTAAAGTTTTAGATTAACTCTGTTGACAAACATCTTTAACCTTTTAGGCTGTCATTGGTCATTCTCTTAGTTTGTGTCCTGGAATGCCATACCTAAAAGAAGTATCATAACTAGCCATGCATTTATCTTTATGGTTCCTACCATATCTTTTGTAAATTGAGTCAGTGCAAGCACTATTCACTCTACCCTTCGACATAGAGCCTCACTTTCTATCTTAAGTATATTGTCTAAGCTTGTAACTTGGATCACTAGCTAAAGATGGGGATGGAGATAAAGATTTCTAGTAGAACTGAGAACTATTACTACTATCTAACCTTGGCTAAGAGAAATTGAAACTACCAGTTTTGGCCCTCCTATTCTCTTTTTTCACCACTTAAATCCTCTTCTCGTTGATCTATTGGGCATGAACCATCGGTCAGGAGAAATCTATCTCCTTAACCAACATGGGCTTTGTATATTCCTTGACCACATCTTCAGAAATACAAGACACAAACTTACTTATTTGGGCCCTAGGATCAACCACCATAATTAGAGTATCCATGCCAAGTCAGTAAACTTGAGTTAATATTCCTTAACACTCATATTTCCCTCTTTAAGTTTATGAACTCCTGCACCTTGGCTTCCCTTAACTCAAGTGGGAATAATAGATCCAAAAATAAAGTAACAAAGTCATCCCAATCTACTGGACCTATATTTGTACCTCTATCTTCTTTCCACTACTTATTCTAAGAGTGAGCTACTTCTTACAATTGATAGAAAGCCAAATCAACACTTTTACTAGAAATGACATCCATGATTTTGTCACTTTCTAAACACTATCCAGGAACTCATGTGGATCTTTTTTAGATTTTAACCCAAAGAATATAGGCAAATTTATCCAAGTAAAGTCTCAAATTCTAGTTGATGTCATTTTCACTACTGGGTTGGACGGGCAAAAAACTGTTGATTATTCTAAAAAGTCATAGATTGGGTTAATGTTGTCAAATAATCCATGAACTTAGCAAGAAAGACCTGTTCATTTAGAGATTCTTCGAGAACTATTAGTTGTTCTTGCTGGTTCCTATTATTTCTTCCATTGGTTCTCTCGGGAGATTTTTTTGTAAAATAATAGGGGAGAGTTAGAAGAAGAATTCTAATAGAGTTCACACTCTATTTCACGATATAAATCATGAAAGAAGTGAGACTTTCCTAAAATATTTCATAGCCTCTCCCCATAAGTATGGTGAGTTTCACACTTATGAACAAGACTCTACTTACTGTAGCTTTCAGATACCCTAGGACATTTTAAACTTACTTCTCTGATACAAAGTTTGTCACGACCCTAGACTACCCCCTAGTCATAACACGATGCTTAGAGTAACAAGTGACCCAAGGCTAACCCATTGTCTGGCATAACTCTAATAATACTAACAAACATAGCAATATAGAGCAGGAATGTATGTGCTCAGTACTTTGGACGTACTGAGTATGTGAGATGGGAAACTAACTAGTCAATTTGAGAATAAATGCATAAAACGTGATAAGATGAATGCAAGACCAAGTATGTACATATATTGTGTAAAAATAAATAACTAATTGACTGAATACAAGGTCATGCATATTCGAAGTAAAATATAAGTTGACCATAAACTATGAACTATAGGAGCCAACAATAATCGACATACCCTAATCAGAGCAAATTAGGGTCCAACCTATAACCTCAGTTGGAAGGATACTAACACCTTGCCATGGGTAACAACACTGGCAAGTTTGCAACCACTAACTGATGTCCCAAAGGACTAAGATGTTAGTCCTAACTGGCGGGTGATCCCTTACAACATACAGTGGTGCCGTAGTTCTGGAAAGTAGGTACTTCTACTAAAGTATTCGATTCTAATTGGTGGGTGAGCGTTTGTCCCTACGTTCACTCGGTGTTAAGTACCACTCCTAACTAAATGATACTAAAAATTTATATCTATGCTCAAAATAATAACATACTTAAAAAAAGCAACATATGCATAATCTGAACTTCTTAAAATATGTCAAGTAATACATGCATGAAATCCTCAGTATCAAATCTTCATAACCCACCATCTCTAACTAATGCAACTAAACATGATAATATTTTAAAAGTTTATCATAATTGCAGATTTCATACTTCAAGCCATAACTCAATCATTTATCAAATAAAGGGGAAATTATTATTTTGGGCATAAGCATGTATTACTCATAAGGTAAAGCCAATACCCGTGATTTAATCATAAGAATGATAGAAAAAATTAAAAAAAACTCATATTTGACCTGGAACCCAACTTTAAAGGGAATTAAAGTTAAGGGTTGAGAAATCTTTGGGACTTAATTGGTGGAAGGGACGCATTGTTGAAATCCCACATACCTGTAGATGGAAACCTTGATGAAATCATAGAAATTAGACTTGATGATTGAAGAAACCTAATTTTCTTTTGGAGATGAGAGATTCACTTCATTTATTTGTAGATTGATTTAAGACTTGGTGAGCTTTGGGGAAATAGCCTTATTATCCATGATTGCAGAAACAAAAACTATATGGGTTAGGAGTAAAAAGAATGGAAAAGACCAAAAATACTTTTTTAAATCATCCAAGAAATTCTGAGAGACAGTCGTTATGGATTGGGTAACAACTTTTTATGTCTTATAATAAGTTATGGACTAAGTCATGCGTTGAGGGACTATGTTTTTGGGTCCTTCTACTATGACAATGTCTCCTATCTTGATGACACGTTAGGTCTAATAATGATTTAATAGGAAGTGACAGTGCCAAAAGATAAGTTCTTGGCTCCTTGCTGTTGAGACAAAAACTAACTCGTGTGATGGACTCATCGCCACTGGATTGAATTTCATGGTCAGATATGACCATGGCAATGAGTCTATGGTACCACTCATTATTTTTGACAATGGGTCATAGCCTGAGCCATTGCCACTAGCAGTTTGAAAGTGCCTTAGGAAATTTTCTATAATTCTTTACTATGACCTCGAAGTAAAGCGATTCTAGTGGCATTGGAAAACTAATTCAATGGCCTATATTTTGATAGGTCTAAACCTTAAAAACGTTGGGTATTATATTACTTTGGGATACAATTTTTCTTACCTATATTGGTATTATAACTTAAGTTCATAATATTGATGGTACAAGAGCAAGCGTCTTGTAGAGTCTCATGGATTGAAATGGTGATGTCAATTTCTTATATTTGGGAGAATATAAAACATTCTTAGGAGTTTTTCAATCTTTGAATCATCTCATTCTAAGAGTCTAAGTTGGTTTCTAAAGAATTTCTTTGGTTTCATTTTTTGTAGTTGGCTAGGAATCATGCTACTGCTATATGAGATGAGGGTTATGAGACCGACCCTAGAGATCCTATCACTATTTTTTTATGACCTGGAGACCATGGAAAACATCAAGATGTGTCCCCATTTAAGGGCTAGGATATAGGGCCTTCCCCAGAACCTATTTTTGCTCTTGAGCTAGAGATTTTTTGCCCCAGCTAGTGGTGGGCCAAGGACTAACCTAGCACTTATCGGGGTTTATTTCATCCTCCTTTATTAGAGATGTATTATTTTAACTTTTATAATTAGTTATTGGTGCACGTTTTCATGGTGCATGATTATAAATCATAGTGGTACTGAGGTGGGGTGCAACCTATAACCACAGCTCCCAGAGTTGAGGTCCCTTCTTTTTTGGCAATTACTCAGCCAATATTTGATCAGCCAGTTGGTATCTAGCCTACTATATTTGTTGAGGAGAAAAAGATGTTTGGTAGGTTCTTGAGATTTCCCTTACCCTAGTTTTTTGGTTCACCGAGCAATGATGCTTATGTGTTTCTGATTGCTTATATGGATAGGCTCCATAATTTAGGTTAGTTAAGACTCCTAGTATAGAAAAAACTAACTTTCAGTTGGACTTGACATCTTGACATTGGTGTAGAGGTTATCTTAATTCTGGGCTAGCTTGATCATCTCTTTTAACATAGACTAGTTCTCTGTGATCACCTTAAAAAAGTATATGCCTAGATTTCTTAGGGAACTTTTGAGGGATTATTTTCAAGGTTGGATAAGGGTTCCATAACTATTATGGAGTATGATGATCATTTTTATGAGTTATCTAAGCAAGATACTTCTATTCTAACTATTTGGTGTGATATTATTTGTTGCTTTATTTGGGTTTAAGACTTCCCCTTTGCATGTCTACTAAGAGTTAGACCATTTCCTATAGGTATTTTATTGAGGTGTCTGATAAAGTTAAGGTTTTGGAGAAGATGTATTGCGATGCTTAAGGGGGCAGCAAATAAGAGTTCGTGATATCAAGAAAGGATTAGTGGTAGCTATAGTGGCTCACAGTCAAGAGATAGTGTTTTTCAAGGTAGGTACCCTTTACATAAACCATATTAGCCTCAGGGTCAGTCTAGTATACCTATTTAGGTCACACTCTAGATTACTACTCGAGGTCAATTTAGTTTTAATGATCATCCTAGCCAGGATAGTGGTTAGTCCTTGAAGGGATTGTCTTTTTGATATTTTAGTTGTTATGGTTATTATGGGTTGGTCGGATCTTCTCGTTTTGGTGTAGTTCTTGGGGTATGTAATTTTTATGATATTCTTAGTTATTTTGCGTGAGAGTTCCCCAATCATGGAATAATTATTACTTTAATATAGGGTGTTCCACCTATTAGAGAAATTTATCCCTCAGCTAGAGATGGTATACACAGTCATAGGGATGGTCCCTAGGGTGCTTGTAGAGGCTCTTAGGTAGGTAGGATAGGAGATCGGTCAAGAGCCTCGCCTAGTTACATGTGTGGTCAGTTGCATACTGTACTTTCTAGACATGAAGCTCGGTCTTAAGATGTTGTTATCACAAGTACGATCATGGTATGTTGATTGTTGGCCTTTGCTTTATTTTATCCAACATCCACTTATTATTATTTGTCTATTTATTATGACCCACAGTATGATTTATCTTGGGATTTATTGTCTATGAAATTATGTGCATCTACTCCCGTGGGTGATTCTTTAGTAGTGGCTCAAGTTTTTCGATCATGTATTATGAGTATTATCGATGTTGATACTCATATTGATCTTGTTATATTTGACATGGTGGATTTTGATGTAATTCTATGCATGGATTGATTATTCCACAATCTTATGGTCATAGACTCTTTTGCCAACACTGTTACCTTATTTATGCCTGATATACCCTAATCATGTAGTAGAGAGAGGTTAGCCACTAAAAGATGGGGATTATTTCTAATATTTTTATAGGAGGCTTATGTTGTGGGGCAGCAAGTCTTATCTTGCTTATATTCCTGATGTTACCGTGGAGAGTCCATCACTTGACTCTATTTCTGTAGTTCATCAGTTTCTTGATGTTTTCCAGACTGATCTACCTAGTCCTGTGCATGATATTGAAATTGTTATTGATCTTAAGCCTGGAAATCAATTTATTTCTATGACACCTTACCATATGGCTCCTGCCGAGCTTAAGGAGCTAAATACTTCACTTTAAGATCTTCTAGGTAAGGGTTTTATTATACTGAGTATGTCTTTTTAGGGAGCTCTTATAATTTTTTTGAAGTAAATGAATGGATCCATGTGCATGCGTATTGATTATAGGTAGCTTCATAAAGTGATGATGATGATACGGTATCCTATACCTCACATTATTGATTTGTTTGACTAGCTTTAGGGTGAAGCAGTGTTTTATAAGATTGATTTGAAGTTTTGTTACCATCAGTTGAGGAATCGAGATGAGGATATCCCAAAGAAAGCCTTTAGGACTCGTTATGGTCATTATAAGTTCCTAGAATGCAATTTGGGTTGTCTAAGGCCCTAGCCACATTTATAGATTTGATGAACCGAGTGTTTTGACATTATTTGGATTCCTTATTGATTGTGCTCATCAAATACATCCTTGTGTATTCAAGAAGTAGAGAGGAGAATGCATAATATTTTGAAAACTATGCTCTAGACTTGGAGAGATCATTTTTCTTTATTGCAAAATTCTCTAAGTGTATAGGAAAACCACGAACACATGTTTCCCATGAATGAAGCATCTTCCCATATTTTTTATGAATTATAAATTCCCTGAGTATGATAAGATGTTGAGTTCTTGGACTTGAACTATGATTTCCCCCAAAATGTCTAGTTAATATAATCATGTTTAGAGAAGGTAGGTTATGAGCACTCGATTGCTAGGAATTCAGACAAGCATCATTTCATCTATTGTTTAGTATTTCAGATTATGCATCCATTACTATTTTCAGAATGACATCATGATGAACAATTCAGTTTATGGTTCAGTTCAATTCAGTTGGGAGCCATACGTAGCACTGACTGAAGGCAGTGATGATGGATTTTGTGTAAGTTAGGCATATACCTTAAGTAGTAGTCCCTAAGTTTTAAAAATATGGAACTATCATAGGTTACAAGGTGTCCCTTATTATTTAAGGCATGATACCCTAGTCCTTTAGGACATCAATTAGTGGATCTATGCTAGCGAGTATTGGTACTCTTGGTAAGGTGCTAGCGCCCTTCGAAAGAGATGATAAGATTGACACTAATTTTCTTAGACTGGGGTATGTCAATTATTGTTATCTCCTATAGTCATCAATTTATTCGTCAGTCTAAGTTCATTTTCGGTTTTCATTGACCTTGTATTCCGTTATTAAAATATTTTATTTGTATTTGGTACATCATAATACTTGGTTGTTATTCAAATTATATGTTCATGTATTCTTGTTCAACCTATACTAGTTACTTTCACATATTGAATACTCAGTGCATTCAAAATGCCGATCACATACTCCTTTATGATATATTGTCTCATATTAAATGCTTGGAAACTCAGTACCCAAACCGCCCTTAGCACGTTTCCACATCAATCAACAGTAGCTTTAGTGAGTCCTCATTATTCAAAGGCTAAATGTCAGTTAGTTATTTTAGCATTTCATTTTATTTTAGTTAGTTAGAGTTAGTTAGGAGATTGTCACAAAAACTCATTATGATTTAGAGGCTTTCAAATAGATGTTTAGATTATCAGTATATTAGGTTGACAAAGAGCTCTATTTATAGTTTAATTGATATTTAATTTACATTATTTCTTATATCAATTACGTTAGTTAGATTTCACTCAATCTTTAGTTATTTCATTAGTATTTAGGTCGTAGGTTTTCTTAGGGTTAGTTGTTTCTCTAAGCATCGTGGTACAACTAGAGATAGTCTCGTGTCATGAAAAACTTGGTATCAGAGCAAAAGGTTTTAAGTGTCCTTGGGTGTTTGAAAGTTGTGTTAAGTAGAGTCTTATTATAGGTGTAAAGCGCGCCACACTTATGAGTGAGAGGCTATGAAACATTTTAGGAAAGTATGACTTCTTTAATGATTCATGTCATGCAATAGATTTTAAACCCTATTAAAATTCTATTCTAACTCGCCCTCAACCCATTTACAGATGATGCCTCCTAAGAAAACTTATGAAAGAAGGAATGGGAACCAATAAGTAGTACTACCAGTTCTCGAAGACCCTCTAAATGAGTTGGACTCTAATGTTGACTTTAGGGATGCTTTCACAATGCTAGCCCAGTCTATGATATCTCAAATAACAAAACGTTTGTGGCCCCATCCACCCATTAATGAATATGGTGGTACCCAGAATTGAGACTTCAATCAGATAAATCCGCGAGCATTCTTTGGGTTTAAGTCTGAGGTGGATCCATAAAAATTCTTGGATAGTGTTTAAAAGGTGATTGATATCAAGGTTGTTTCTTCAAATAAAAGTGTTGACCTGTATGCTTACCAACTACAAGGAGTGGCTCATACTTCATTTAAGTTGTGGAAGAAAGATAGAGAAGTAAATGCAGGACTACTAGAGTGAAAATGAGTTTGCTACTACATTTTTTGATAGGTTCTTCCCACTTGAGTTAAAAGAAGTTAAGGTGCAGGAGTTCATCGATTCAAAGCAGGGTAATATGAGTGTTAAAGAGTATTCAGTAAAGTTTAATCAAAGGGCAAGGTATGATTCGACTATGATGGTTGATTTTAGGGCCTGAATGAGTAAGTTTGTGTCTGGTGTTTCTGAGGATGTTGTTAAAGAATTTAGAGCAACCATGTTGATTAAGGAGATGGATATCTCTAGATTAATGGTCCGTGCTCAAAGATTAGGGAGGAGAAGCTCAAATAGAAGGAAAGGGAGAATAAGAGGGCTATAACTGGTTTTTTCAATTTCTCACAACCGAGGTTGGAAGTTGAGAATCATCAAAGTTCTGCCAAAAATCCTTAGTACCAACCCCATCTTCCACAAATTCTCTTGTGCCCAAGTTCAAATAGGATACTCATGATAGGGTGTTGGGCTCTAAGTCCTTGGGTAGTATGAATAATAGTTGCACGAACCCACTTTGCAAGAGATGTGGTAACATACACAAGGGTGAATGCATGCCAAGTAGCGATGCTTGTTTAGGGTATGGCAAGTCAGGCCATTGAATAAGGGATTACCTAGTAGTTATGCAAGGTTGTAGATATATCATCATGTTACATCGTGGGTTTGGGCCTTAAAAATTATTACTTAGAAATCGTTCTCCGAACCTAATATGACATAAAGATATGAGTCGTATGCTGGGGTATATTTGGTATGGTGTTGTCATAAGTTGACTAGCGTTAGGTGTTGGGATGTTCTTGATAATTGAAATGGTCACAACTTAAGGATGTGAGTTGTAAGGCTTGGATATAAGTCGTATTGGTGACATGTATGGTGGGTTGTGTTTGATCTTCTTGGAAATTCTTTCTACTAGGGATATGAATCATGCGTATGGATCGTAAGCTGAGCCTATGTCTTGGTTGGATGGTTCATATAATGGAAAATGTCTGATCCAAGGTTAAAGCCTGGGTACGACTAGTGGGAACCAATCATAAGGATTGGTATGACTCAAAAAAGGGTCAAGTGTATCCCTGTGATGGGTTTTTAAGGGACTTAAGTCTGGGGCATTCCTGATATTTCTTTACTTACCTTGATTATGACCCACAACTTTTAATACAGTTAAGATATTATGTACCCTATTATTCTATTCATTAATACATAGAAAACTACTCCTAAACATTAAAAAATTCTCTCAAGAGCTTTTTAGGAAAGAGAGCTAGGGTATCAACTTGGGGTTGTTTTAGGGCATGATTTGGTGATTTTCCTCTATTATCTTTCTCGGTTTAAGGTATGTGTCTCTTTCCTACTTCTTATTTCTAGAAGGGCATGGATTTTTTGGTTGTTTCCAAGGTTTCAATGTTACATGGTTTATGGTTTTCAACTATTAGTTTGGGGTTTTGTTCATAATGGCATGGTTATGGTTCCCTATGGATTAATTATGTTTTTATGTGCATTAATGATGGTTTTGGGCGATTGGATCACATGGTAATGGTTTAATGGTCTTTGGAATTAGATTTGGTTATGTTATGCCCCCAAGGTGTTTGATAAAATGCTTATAAAGATATGTACATTGCATTAGCTTCTTTAAATGGAACTCTTTCTTATTCTGAACTTATGCATGAAACTATGAATGGTTTAAATAGTTGACAAAGGTTAAAGGCTTATTGGTTTTGCTTATGGACTACATAGAAGTCTCCTAAGAGGTTAATATGGTAAACGAAAAAGGCACTTAATAGTCCCCTTAACCTTAATTATTTGGTTATGGATAAATCTTTCAAGTATGGTTAATATGACGATACTACTAATAAATGGCATGGGTTAGTAAATTGTAATTGGATTATTTGGACATGGTTTTAAATTGGGCATTAATGGCGTAAGGCGGAGGTCCAGGGGTACCAAAACTGGAAACTCATATTTTTTGATAAGAGAGGTCCTTGATAGCCATGTGCGAGTGTCAAGTTTTATATTAGAGGGATGTACTATTCATCTCATGGGATATTTCCTGGTGGTGTGGCTACATACACTAGGACCCTTTTAGTAGGGGGAGTTGAACTATTCGACCCATGGGTATGGTTAAATGGCAAGGTTACACAACCCAGGTAAAAGGTCTTAAATGCATGCTAAACACAGATTCCCTTTACTGTCACTTATATATATATATATATGGTTGTATGCATAATGGATGGTTTTACTTGGTGGTTTAAACGTCATTACTTTATCCTTGTCCTGAGATACATACTAGCAGTCAGTCGCTAACCCATCTATTTGTGGTTTTATACCCACGCTATTCAGGAATTGATTATTTGACTCTTTTTATTTACTGATTGACTTGGGGACAACATTTGGATTAAAGTGGTGAACTTCCATATTTATGGAAGGCTCCATTTCATCATATGGATACTCTTAGAGATTTTAAATTTATTTATTATATTGGTTTTGGCCATGGTTGGGGGCATGTCCCAACTGGATATTTGTATTCTTTTGGATAGAGGTTGTTTGGTATTCTGGGGGTTGGCCTTAACATTGGCATTGGTGTTGAGGCTGACATCATTAGATGCTTTTGTTAGTTGTTCCATAGTATTACATTTTGGGATTAACTATTATATTATGTTTTGATTTTTTTCTTTGCTTTGGTATGGTACAGATGGTTGGGTTTTGTATGGTTAGACTAGGTTTGGTCTTTCATGGTTGTGATCCTATCCCAGAGTCATGATGTGACCAATGATACTATCTTGTTATATGTTTGAAACTAAGCTCATCTAAGGCTAGTGAAGGTAGTTAGGCTGGGTTAATGGGTTGGTCCCCGGTCCTAGTTAGACTTAGGATGCCAATTACGTCTAGGCCTTGGTTTGGATCATGACAAGTTGGTATCAATGCTTTAGGTTCATGGTCAACTTGAAAGACTACATAGCCATGTCGAGTATAATCTCTTTTAGGGGTGTGTAGTGCGCCATACTCATAAGAGAGAGGCCACAATACATTTAGGAATATTTCACTTTCTTCAAATTCTCAGTCTTGGAATCCTCTCTAATCCTTGATTATTTGTTTATCAGATCATGCCTCCTAGATCTAGAATGCAAAGGAATCCTTCTACCTCATCTGGGGATAATGCTGAAGGGGTGCCTTCTATGTCTGGTGTACATCTTCAATCTCATAGTCCTATTCCTGACTGCAGCTTATCAACTCAAAGATGTTTCTTATCAATGGTATGCGGAGTGGGATAGAGATAAGCTATATAGAGGAGGAAGGTTTATGAGAGGTCTTTTCTAATACCTTCATAGATTATTTATTTTCTCAAGAGTTGAGGTAAGATAAGATGGAGAAGTTTGTGACCTTTAGGCAAGGGTGGATATTTATAAAGGAATATACCTTGAATTTTCATCAGTTTTCAAGGTATGCTCCTGATTTGATAGCTGATATGAGGTCAAGAATAAGGAATTTCACTTTTGGCTAAATAGAGATTTAATTTTAGAGAGAAGGACTTCTTTACTCATTAGGGATATGGCCATATCTAGGTTAGCTTTTCATTTGCAATAAGTTACGAATAAGAAGATAAAGTTAGGGATAGGCAGGGAAAGTGGGGTGGATTTTCTGATCAGGGAGGTATGTAATTTCAGGGTGGTAGCGATGGTAGCAAGTGACAAAAAAAGACATGGGGGATTTCTAGTTCCTTTTCTATTGCCAGTGCTTTGTACCCATAGCAGTCGATGATAGGAGTCACCATGGTGGTGATAATTCTTACGCTCAGGTTGCCCAATCTCAAGCTAGCGGAGGTTAGTCTATTTTATCATGCGTTCCTTATCGATTCGATAGTCATCCTCATTGTGGATTCTTTGAGGAAGGTAGAAATAAGTGATTTAAGTGCGTCCAGGTAGGCCATCATCTCAAGGATTATCCGGTCAACAAGGTTGCTACAGTGATGAATAAGATTTCAGTGGCTTCATCTTTTGCTCCTACACCTGGTGATGTGGCATCTGCTTCTATTACAACTCTTTTCTTGTGATGTATATTGTTTGCTTGATTCAGGATTCGTTTTTTCTAATGTGAATCTTTATATAGCTATGCCTTTTGGTTTGGATCTAAAAACTATTTTGTATGCTTTATTTATGTTTTTACCCTGGTAGGAGACTTGGTCATTATTGAATGGGTGTACAGGGGTGTGTGGTATCTATTGGTGACAGGCACACCTTCATAGATCTATTTGAGTTGGGAAAAATGGATTTTGATATGATTTTTGGTATGGATTGGTTGAATTCTTCCTATGCATCCTTAGACTATCAAACTCAAAAGGTCATCTTTAGGTTCCCTGGCAAGTCAAAAATAGAATGAGAGCGTTGTTATTTATCTCCTAGGGGAAGATTTATTTCTTTTCTTAGAGATCGAAGGTTCATCTCTAAAGATTGTCTTTATCGCTTAGTCTGGGTTAAAGATTCTAACTTGGAAGGTTCTTCATTGAAGTCAGTTTTGGGCATTAATGAGTTTCTAAAGGTCTTTTCAGATGATCCTCCTGGTGTCCTCCGTATAGAGAAATAGATTTTGGTACTGATTTGCTTCTGAAAACTTTTCCAATATCTATTCCCCCGTATAGAATAGCTACGATTGATTTAAGGGAACTCAAAGATCAAATTAAGAAACTTCTGGATAAGGGGTTTATTCATCCTAGTATTTCTCTATGGGGTGCACCGGTGTTGTTCGGGTGCAACAAGGATGGTTCCCTTTGGATGTGCATTGACTACAGGCAGTTGAATAAGGTAATGGTCCAGAATAAGTATCCTCTCCCAAGGATAGATGATCTGTTTGATTAGTTACAAGGTGCCAAGTTCTTTTCCAAGATAGATCTTTGGTTTGGGTACATCAGCTTAAGATTAGGGAGGAGGATATCCCTAAAATGGCTTTTAGTACTCGATTTAGGCATTTTATGTTCTTGGTGATGTTATTTAGATTGACAAAATACTCCGATGGTGTTTATGAATTTGATGAACAGGGTGTTTAGTTCGTATTTGGAACTCTTTGTCATTGTATTTATTAATGACATTCTGGTGTATTCAACGAGTGAGGTGGGTCATGATAACCACCTTAGTGTGGTGTTGCAGAACTTAAAGGAATAATGGTGTTTCACTAAGTTCTTTAAGTGTGATTTTTGGTTGAAAATTGTGACTTTCTTTGGTCAAATTATTTCTAGTGAGGGGATAATGGTGTATCCTCAAAAGGTTGTTGCGGTAAAGGGATTGCCTAGGCCCATGACTCCATCCGATATTCGGAGCTTCTTGGGTTTAACCAGGTATTATATGTGGTTTGTGGAAAGCTTCTCGTCGATAGCTACTCCTTTGATTAAATTAACTCAGAAGAAGGTTATGTTTTCTTGGTTGGATGCTTGTGAGGGGAGTTTTGAGAAACTGAAAGATAGGTTGATGTCGGCTCTAATTTTGACCTTATCAAAAGACAATAATGGGATTTTTGTTTATTATGATTAATCTCATGTAGGGCTTGGTTGTGTTTAGATACAACATAGGAAGGTGATTGCCTATGAATCCAGGCAGTTGAAGGTGCATGATAGGAATTATCCTACACATGATTTGGAGCTATTAGCGATTATGTTTTCTTTGAAATATGGTGGCATTATCTTTATAGTGTTCACATAGATATCTTTTCTGATCATAAGAGTCTTCAATTCGTATTCATGCAAAAGGAGCTTAACCTCAGGCAAAAAAAATGTCTTTAGCTTCTCAAGGATTATGATATGAGTCTTCACTACCACCTAGGTAAGGCTAATATGGTTTCTGATGTTCTTAAAAGGTTATCTATGGGGAGTTTAGCTCATGTAGCGGAACGAAAATGGGAATTGGTGAAGGATATTCACTGTTTAGCAAATCTTAGAGTTCGTCTATTGGATTTTTAAGATGGTGATGTGATTGTGCAATAGGTGGTTTGATCATCTCGTAGTGTAGAGATTAAGGAGAAACAAGTGTGGGATTTGGTCTTGATGAAAATCAAGAGTGATATTGGTACACAAAAGGTGGCAATGCTCGAGATTAGTGGTGATGGTACTTTGTGGTACCAAGGGAGGTTGTATGTTTCAAATGTATATGGTTATAACAAAGGACTTTCGCTAAGGAGCATGAGTCGTGGTATATTATCCATCCTGGTTCAACAAAGATGTATCATGATCTTAATGAGATCTATTGGAGGAATGGTATGAAGAGAGATTTGGTTTACTTCAGAGAATAGTACATGGTTTATCAATAAGTTAAGGTTAAGCACATGAGTCTAGGTGGGTTGCAACAACAAATAGAGTTTCCTGAATGGAAGTAGGAGTTGATCAATATAGATTTTGATATCGGTGTTCCTCGGTCTCGGAATCATTTTGATTCAATTTAAGCAATTATTGATAGGCTGACTAAGTCTGCTCACATTTTGTCGATAAGGACTACTTTTTTGGTGGAGGATTATGTGAAGTTGTATCTTCAAGAGATTGTGAAACTGTATGGGGTGCATATTTTTATTATTTGTTATTGCGATACATAGTTTATCTCTCATTTCTGGTGATCTTTCCATAAGGGATTCGAGACTAAGGTCAGTCTGGGTATTATTTTTCATCTGTAATTAGATGGGCAAGCGGAGAGAACTATTCAGACATTAGAGGTTATGATTAAGGAATGTGTAATTATTTATGGTGGTGGTTGGATTGAGAATCTACCTTTGGTGGAGTTTGCTTACAATAATAGCTATCATTCTAGTATCAGTATTGCTCTATTCAAGGTGTTGTATGGTAGGAGGTGTAGATCTTATATTAGATTGTTTGAGCTTGGTGAGGCCGATATGTTTGGTCCCGATTTGGTCTATCAAGTTATAGAGAAGGTGAAGGCAATTCGAGATAGGCTTAGAACTACCAGGAGTCGCCAAAAGTCCTATGCAGATGTTAGGCGTAGAGACTTAGAGTTTGAGGTTGGGGACAGGGTATTCCTAAAGGCATCTCCTATGAAGGGAGTTATGTAGTTTTGCAAGAAGGGGAAGCTCAGTCCTTGGTTTATTGGTCCTTATGTAATTTTACTATGAGCGGGCAATGTTGCCAATTAGTTGAAGTTGCTTGGGTATTTGGGTTTGGTTCATCCAGTCTTTCATGTTACTATGTTGAGGAAGTTTGTTAGTGATACATCTTTGGTTGTTACTTTGGAATGGTTGAATATCTTGGATTCTTTATCTTATGAAGAGGTTTCGGTTGAGATATTAGATAGGAAAGTTCGTCGGTTGCAGAGCAAGGAAATAGCTTTGGTTAAGGTTCTATGGCAGAACCATAAGGTGGAAGAAGTTCATGAGAAGCGGAAGAGGCCATGAAGTTCAAGTACCCACATTTGTTTACTGCTCCTGGTATTCGTGTGGAAGGTATGTGTTCTTGAATTCGTCTTTATTTTCCATGTGTGATAAATAAAAGATCAATATCTTTGCCTCTTTGTTTTCAAACTTTGTTAAAGGGATGTTTGATAATGCAAATGACTCTGTGTGTGGTAACCTCTACCTTGTCCGTCATTCGGGGATGAATGTTCCTAGTACGGGAGAATGTTACATCCTATGTTTGGCCTTAGAATTTTTTCGTTGAAAATGGTTCTTCGGACTCATGGATATGAGCCATATACTAGGGTATGATTGGTATGGTCCTGTCATAACCTGAACAGTATTAGTTGGTGGGATAGTTTTGCTCACTGGAATGGTCACGACTTAAGGGTATAAGTCATAATTCTTGGATTCGAGTTGTATCTGTGACTCATATGGTGGGCAGTGTTAGATCCTCTTGGAAATTCATTCTGCTAGGGATCCGAATCGTGGGTATGAATCGTATTCTAAAGTTACAACATGAGTCGTATACTGGATGGTGTCTGATTTAAGGTTAAGGCTTGGTATGACTTGTGGTAACCAATCATAACGAAGAGTACGACTCGTAAGAGGGTCAGTCATATGCCTATGATGGGTTTTTACGGGACTTAAGTGGGGGTATTCTGGATATTCCCTACTTACCCTAATTATGACCCATGCTTCTAATACACATAGGAAGTTATTTACCCTATTATTATACTCATAAATACATATAAAACTATTCTTAAACATTCAATAATTGTCTCAAGAGATTTTGGGGCAAGAGAGCTAGGGTTTAGCCTTGGATATTGCTTAGCTGATTTTCTTCCATTATCATTCTCAGTTTAAGGCATGTGTCTCTTCCCTAATTCTTATTTCAAAACAAGCATTGATTTTATGGTTGTTTTTATGGTTTCAATATTGCATGGTTTATGGTTTTCATTTATTAAGTGAGGGTTTTGTTCATAATGTCCTGGTTATGGTTCCCTATGGTTTAGTTATGATTTTATATGCATTAATGATGGTTTTTGGCAATTAGATCGCATGGTAATGATTTAATGGTCTTTGGAATTGGTTATGGTTATATTATGCTTCCAAGATGTTTAATAAAATGCTTATAAAGATATGTTCATTGCATTGACTTCTTTAAATTGAACTTTTGCTTGCATTTAGCTTATGCATAAAATTATAAATAGTTTAAATGGTTTAAAAAGGTTAAAGGCTTATTGGTTTTTCTAGCAAAGTACATAGAAGACTCCCAAGAGATTAATATGGTAAACGGAAAGAGCACTTGAGATTCCCCTTAACCTAATTGGTTTGGCTATTGATAAATCTTGCAAGTATGGTTGGTATGATTATACTACTAATAACTGACCTCGGTTAATAAATGGTAATTGGATTGTTTGGACATGGTTTTAATTTGGGCATTAATGGCGGGATGTGTAACTAAGTCATAGAAGGTGGATGTTTCGGGGGGACCAAAATTGGAAACTCATATTTGCCGATATGAGGGGTCCTTAAAGATCACGCGCGTGTGTCATGTTTTATATTGGTGGAATGTACTACTCATCCCATTGTATATTTCCTTGTTGTGTGGTTACACGCACTAGGACCCTTTTAACAGGGGGAGCTGAACCCATATGGCCCATGGGTGTTGTAAAACGACAAGGTTACACAGCTTAGGTAAAATATTTTAAATACATGCTAAACATGGATTCCCTTTCCCGGCGCTTATATATATGTATGGTTGTATGTATAATGATTGGTTTTACTTGGTTTCTTAAATGAAATTACTTTAAAATTATCCTGAGATACATGCTAGCGGTCACTTACAAACTCGTCTACTGGTGGTTGTACACCCACGTTATGTAGGAACCGATCGTTTGACTCCTTCTACATAGTGATTGACTCAGGAACAACATTTGGATTAAAGTGGTGACTGTCCATCTTTCCGAAAGGCTCCATTTCACGATATAGATATTCTTAGACATTTTTATTTTATTTTCGATATTGATTTTGGTCATAGTTGGAGGCATGTCCCAACCGGATATTTGTATTTTTTTATAGAGTCTTTGTGGTACTTTTAGGGATTGGTATGGGCGGGATCGGTATTGGTGTCGGCCTTAGCATTGGCATTGGTTTTAGGGCTGACATCATTGGATGATATTGTTGATTGTTCCTTCTTATTACATATTGGGATTGATTATTAAATTATGTTTTGATCTTCTCTTTAGTTTGGTATGGTATGGATGGTTAGGGTTGGTACAGTTTGAATCGATTAGGTATGTTACAGTCTTGATCATAACCAAGAGTTATGATGTGAACAATAATGCTATCTCGCTATATGTTTGAAATTCAGCTCATATAAGGCGTGGAATGTGGTTGGGTTGGGTTAACGTGGCGGTCCCTGAACCTGGTTGTATCTAACACCCTAAATCTGGTACCCAAAATACTACACGGTGCTCATGAACCCGAAGTTCCACCAGCTAACCCATTACTGATATCTGTAACTGATCACTGAATAATATACTGTAAATATGCAGAATATAAGCTATAAGGCCATAAGGTTCAAAACTGAACTAATACTGAATATAAAACATTGTCTGTAATGGGGTATAACAATACTCAAAACTAAAATAAACTGTTTGAAAAGATGCTTTAGTCTGAAAGCCTCTAAACTGTCTGAAAATTATGGAGTTGATGGGACATGTCCCCAACTAAATCCAAAGTACTGAAATAATAAAGTAATAAAATAATCATGCTATCCTCGAATGATGAGGACTCACTGTTGGTATGTCTGCTAAACGTCTTATCTACTAAGGATGCTCGAGAGCTCATGCTTCTAAACCTATGATATAAAACACCATAGCACAAATCTATCAGTCAAATTGAATGTGCTGGTATGCAAGTGAGGTAGGATAAATGCATGGGGTTCATATGCATGAACAATACTAACTGACTGAATAACATGAACGTGAGAATACATACATGAATACATAACTGTAACTGAGATCATGATAACACTTACTCATGAATTCTGATAACATGAATTTACTGATATCTGAGTGCTAATACTTGGATACTGAATAACTGAATCTATAGAGTACTAAGGAACTGATGTCATATTACAAATAAAGGAATGATTGTTTCTGACAGTCCTAGTTATGAAGAACTGGTGTAATTGACTGTATCTGACAGTCCTGAAATTGAATACTGATAACATGAGTTTCATATAATTAATACACTATTAACTAAGTTCCAACCTTTAACCCCAATTAGAAGTGTGTCATCACCGTGCCACGGGTAAAGACAAGGTGTGAGTACACCTTCTTTGATAGGGAGCCCTTCCGTCAACCCCTCCTAGTAGGAAAACTCAAATGAGGTGTATAATCCCTAAACTCGTAGGGTACATCTCAACCTATGCTGGCTACATAGTTCTAGAACGCAAGGATTGCTTCTAAGGATCACACCCTCTACTGACTGACAGTGTGTGTCCTCATCCCTAGGTTCACTCGGAGATGAATCCTACTCCCAACTGAAGAGACACTAAATTGAGTTAAACTGAACTGAACTATTACTGATCGTATAGTTTAATGGATTTGAATTGATTTCACTAAATTCCATTGACTGACAAAATACTACTGAAATCTGATAACTAACTGAAATTATTGAGATTACTGAGATTACTGAGTAAGACTGGACTGATACTGAGTTTACTAAGTTTTCCTGGGTTATGTGACTGATTGAATTCTACTGATCATGGCTTGACTGAGAGTATCGTAAAAACATAACACTGGCTCTAGGCACTCAACTAATTTATCGGGTACAAGTCCCCCAAGACTCGATAGCATGAAACTTACAAGACATGACACTTCTTGAACACATGACGAACATCAACAATTTATAATACATTAATTTGGGGATTTCATGAACCACATGGTTATCATAGTGTTGTACATGAATGGAATTGCATTAAACATGACATACTTTCATCAATTTAATTTCATGGACATTCCCTCAACCATTCATAATTCACACAATATCATTGAAGTCATTCTTGGTCATAGGATAAAGCATGCATCTATCACTTAGGTTACAATTAAGCTATAATGCATAATTTCTATTCTCTTAGGCATTTTATCAAACACCTAGGATGCATGACTTAGGGCATAGGGATGATCATTAAATCAATAAAACAAAACTCCATATTTCAACTCAATTTCACATGTTTCAGAACACATACTAGCATAGGTTCATGAACAACACATAAAGATTCCAACTTGGGAATCATACAACCATAATCACATGAACATAATCACCCCACAACAAAATATTCATAATACTAGATTTAAAACTAGATTCTTGCGATTCATGGGTGAAAGGAATCGATGAATGAACGTTGTACATACCTTAGTTCTTGATTCAACGGATAATGATGGAGATATTCTTGAATTTGCGTATTGAATTAAAAACCCCAATTGAAAACCCTAGCTTATTCTTAGGAGAAACTTCAGAGAAACACTATATTTTGGGTGAAATATAGCTGAATCATGTGTTATTGGGTTTATATAGGGGTGGGAAATTGACTCCTTTAACCCTGGATGCATCTTTTTAATTTTTGTGAAAATTTTCCCAATCTGGACACTTGACGCGATGCGGCGCTATCGCGCCGTGTCTCTGAAAAGTGACAAATGGGAAATTGCACGGTGGCATGATGCGGGGCTATTGCGTTCCGCTTTGTTTACAACCAGGAAGTTTGGTACGATGTGCCACTATCGCGGAGAAATAATGGAAATTGACAATTTCCATTTAAGCTGGCTCTGCGACGCTGATGGCTCAAGTGATATACTTCCTTACTAAACATGCCCTAACTCTTCGTTCGGGTGTTGAATTTGGGCGAATTTTGTATCGATGGAAAGATTATTCAATTTACCCCATGATTAAAAGTGAAATTCTTGAAAATACAATATTTATAAAAGTGTATTCATCTTTAAAATAAGTTTTTAATATTTTTGGATGATTTTAAGCTAGGTAGAAGTACGGGGTATTACATTGGACTTCAGATGCCCAATACTTCTAGGCCCTATATCGGATTTTGACACATTAGCAGGGTCAGTCTAACTCTTAAATAGTTCTAGCAGGTCGCCAAACTCAGCAGGGTACGACTTCAAGTGCAACTAGTGGACAATATCAATATAAGCTTTATGGTCAACAGACTCAATTAAATTAGGAGGGTTCTCCAAATGTGGTTACTGGTATGTTATACGTATTTCACCTTTATGTATTTGTATTACTAAATTCCAGAGCTAGACACTTCTCCATGAGTCCCTATATACTACTAGATTTTGGTGTCCACCCTAAAATCCTTGTAGAGGCCTTCTAAGTTTCTACTACAGTTAGCAGTTCCATCATAGCTGGATGGGTAAACAAAATTTTCCAGTTACAGTATTCCAGAAAGTCACTTTACATCTTGTAGAGTTAAACATGAATAATTTTGATTTCATTCTTGGAATGCATTGGATCCACTCTTGATATGCCTCAGCTGATTGTAGAAATTAAGTAGTGTAGTTTTAGTTTCCAACTAAGCCAGTATTAGAGTGGAAGGGTAGTACCTCAATGCCTATAGGTCGGTTAGTCTCCTTCCTCAAGGCTAGGAAAATGATCTTCAAAGGGTTCATCTACTATCTTGTCTGAATCAAAGACTCAAGTTCCTAAAATCCAAGTCTTGAGTCAGTTCCAGTGGATTTCCAAAAGTTTTCCTTGAAGATTTGCCCAGAGTTCAACTCGAGAGGAAAATTGACTTTTGAATAGATATCTTTCCAGATACCCAACATATCTCAATTTTGCCTTACACAATGGCTCCAGTTGAGCTTAAGGAAATGAAAGAGAAATTGAAAAATCTCTTTAACAAGGATTTCATCAGGCCTAGTGTCTCCCCATGGGGTTCTCCAGTCCTATTCGTGCTCAAAAAAGATGGTTCACTTAGAATGTGCATTAACTACCTTCAGTTGAACAAAGTCACAATCAATAATAAGTATCCCATCTGCAAGATTGATAAATTGTTTTACCAACTTCAAGGTGCTAAAAGTATCTCTAAGATAGACCTCAGATCTTGCTATTATCTACTCTCCGTCAAAAAATTTGACATCCCAAAGATAGCCTTCAGGATACGATATGGTCTCTTTGAATTTGTCGTTATGTCTTTTGGACTAATGAATGCTCCTGCAGATTTTATGGACTTTATGAACAGGGTGTTCAAGAAGTACTTCAACATGTTCATTATAGTTTTTATAGATGTCATCCTCGTTTATTCTCTAAGTGAGGGTGAACATGCAGATCACTTGAGTATTGTCTTACAGACTCCTAAAGATCACCAGTTATTTTCTAAGTTCAGCAAGTGTGAATTTTTTTTAAAAATCAATAGCATTCTTTGGTCATATAATATTTGGTGAAGGTATTAGAGTTGATCCACAAAAGATCTAAGTAGTAAGGAACTGTCCTAGACCTATCTCTCCATTATACATTAGGAGATTCTTGGGTTTTGTCAGTTACTTCAAATAGTTTATTGAAGTATTTTCCTTAATTACTTCTCCCATGTATAGAATAACTCAGCAGAGAGTCAAATTCTAGTGGCCCAATTCATGCGAGAAGAGTTTTCAGGAATTAAAGACTCAACTAAACTCCGCCCTAGTTTTGACTCTAGCAGAGGGTTTAGATATTTTTGTTGTATATTATAATACTTCTAGAGTTGGTATTGGTTGTTTGTTGGTGTAGCGGGGAAATGTTATAATATATGCCTCTATAAAGCTTAAATCTCATCAGAAGAACTACCCAATTCATCAAACTCATAAAAGTAGTTGGGGCATTGGTCAAACCAAAAGACACAATAAAAAATAAGTAATATGCATAATGAGTTTGGAAAGTAGTCTTTTGAATGTCCTCCCCTCTAATATTGAGTTGATGATAACCTGACTTTAAATCAATTTTGGAGACAAATGTCCCTACCTACAACTAGTCGAACAGATCATCTATTCTAGGCAAATGGTACTTGTTGTGATTAGGAACCTATTCAACTGATGGTAATCTATGAACATCCGCATACTACCATCCTTATTTTTCAAAAATAAAATAAAAGCACCCCAAGATGAAAAACATAGACCAATAAACCTTTTTACAACAATTTTCACAATTGGGACATTAATTCCCTTAACTTTTTTGGGACCATACAATAGGGAGGGATAGAGATGGGTTGAGTTCCTGGACAAAGTATATAAAAAGGTCAATTTAATGGTCTGCAGGCATACCAGGAGGATCATTAGGAAACACTTCTAAGAATTCACACCACTAAAACTAAAGTAATAGAAGGAACTACTAAACTTTCTTCCATAATGATGAGCTAGAAATGTCAAACACCACCGTTTAACTAACGTCTGGTCGTGAATTGTTAATACAATTCTCACATGATTATGCTTAAGAGTACCCTTCCATTCTAACTTTTCCATCTCGGGCGTAGCTTTTCACAACCCGATTTTTTGTCATGATGACACCTACTTTATCCCTCTTGTAGGTAAGTCAAATCGTACCGAGAAATGGAAAGTAATAGGATAATCGGTGGAAGGTATAATAAATACTGAAATTAAACATACGATTGAATCATAAGCAATAAAATATGAGAAGAACCATAATCTATATATATATATGTATATACATATACATATGCACATACACACACATATACACACATATATATAGTCTCAAAAGTAAAGATTGCCCAATAAAGGTTAAAGGAGAGAAGACCAGCTCTGACTCTGAAAGCTCACCCTATGTCGAACTCAAAATTAAAGTTGGATATATCACTAGTAAAGGTAACTGTTACCCAGATCTGCATCAAAAAAAGATGCAAGAGTGTAGTATGAGTACAAAAATAATTGGTACTCAATAGGTATAATCAATCGACTAAACTAAATCATAATAAAAACATAATAAGATATAAGAATGTAAAATAAAGTTAGGGATAAAGTTGCAAACCTAAAATTCTACTTCATCTAAAAATAATAAATAATGAATTAAATAAAGTCAAAGGAATACAATCTAACTATAGTCTATTAGGCCCTCATAAGCCTAAAAGGTGAAAATAAGAAAAGACAACCCATTCAAGCCACCATATGCCCAATGGATACAATCAACAGAGAACCACTGATGATTATAATAACTTAAAGTAATCGACAATCCAAACTATATCTATGAATCACTTTCATACCATAACCATCTGATTCGAACCGAATTCTTAACATCATAAGTGAACAATAATTGTTAAAATTAACTGGAATCTAATATCATATATACTAGACTCGAACCATGAATTTAGTATTATTAGAAAATATTAAGCGCTATAATCAAACCAATCATTAAAGTAAGTAAAAGGTAACAAGTCTATTCAAGATTTGGAATGACGTACAAATCATCCTAAGGATCAAGAAAATATGAAAGTCTACAAAAGAATGTCTCCTAGGTCTACAAGGAACTATTTGGTATATTTGACCTAAAAAAGGGTTAGTGGGGCCCGCTATTAAATTTCAAAATCTTATACTATAGTTATTTCTACCAAAAAATTAACTAAGGCTTCCAAGTTATACTACCAGGTGTTAAATAAGAATAATTACATCCTAAAACAAAAATATATTTCAAGGAAAAGAAAAATGGGTCAATTCTACCTAAAAATAGCTCTCTAACCAGCTAAATATTCCAAATTTCACTAAGCATGAAACCAAACCATAAATTCCAACACAAATATATCATAATACTATACTAATACCATAAATGGCTCAATGTGTGAGGAATGTAAGCCTAGCCTTACTAAGAGTCAATGAAACCAGAAAAAGTTTACTAAATTGGAGCTTTCCCTTTTGAGAAGTCTGCTAACAATGCCACTCTATCAAAGCAATGATCTACATATTAATACGAGAATAACAATACCCATATTGCACATAAATGCTTCGGGTGTAAAATCTAGCTAAAAATTCATGGGGGCCTACTTGTAAAATTACAACTTTAAAATTGCAAAAACTTCCCACTAAGCTCAAGGATTATTTACCCACAAAATGGGTGAAATTTGAGCACAAATAGACCCCATTGTGAATGCCACACTGAATTTGGGTTACTCTTCGTGAACATGAAAACTAGCTCATGATTCCAATGCCAATGACAGCCTACACAACTGTGGCCAAGGCAGCGCAATTGAGATAGCCATTTACTTTGGTATTTGCAAATATGGCCTAGGCCCTCACAAATTCATTAGCACTAACAAACTATGTTACCCTACCAAATTAGACATTCGAAGACAATGATGCCATTAAAGTTTCCATTTAGATCATTTACATAAAATATGGGTCCCACAAATAATTGGTCAATTTAACCAGAATCCACTCAATAGCCAATATGAGTTCAAAAGCCCCGAGATATAAACCAAGGGTCTCTTAGCCTTAAATCAACTTTTCAGATCTGATGAAATGTTTAGAATTGGCAAACAATACCGTTTACCAATAGTTTTGGCATGATATCCAATTTTTAGTAACAATAACTTCAAAATAGGGAATTTTCTCTAAAACAAAATGAATTTCTCGGTAATCAAAATCTAAGCTCCAATAAGTGATAAATGACTTGAGACAACTATAGGAAAACTCTAAATAACAAAATAGTGTAGAAATACAAAAAATGACATAAAGGGTCACTACAATATCCACTATTTAAATGGATTTGCATCCGAAAAAGTAAAGTATAAAGCTATACTTGAAGTCTCAAAATGGTGGGGATACTAGGCCCACATCTCATTCTCAATCTCCCAGGTAGCCTCCTCGATTGGGAAGTGTCTCTACTAAAACTTAACTACTAGAATCTCTCTAGATCGCAATTGACTGACATCCCTAGCCAATATAAAGACTGGTTGCACCACAAAGGTCAACCTCTCATCCAACTGAACTGAGTCCCACTAAAGCACGCAAGAGTCATTTAGGATATAAGATTATAACATATAGACATAGAAAACTATGCTAACAGCTGTGAAACATAGGGGCAAAGCTAACTCATAAGCTACCTTTCTAACTGTAAGGATTATCTTAAATGGCCCAATATCCTTAGGGCTGAGCTTTCCCCTCCTTAAACACCTCATCACCCCATTCGTGGTCAACACTCGATAGAAATCTTGATTACCAACTCCAAACTTCAAGGCATGATATTTATAATCCGCAAAGCTGTTCTACCTACTCTGAGCTACCCTTAACCTATCAAAAATTACCCAGACCCTATCCAATGAATCACTAAATAAGTCAGTACCATGGGGCCCAACTTTAGAGTTATTAAACCAGTTTATTTAATATTAATAATGCCAACTATAAATTGCCTTAAATGGTGTCATCTCAATACTCGAATGGTAGCTATTATTATAGTTAAACTCTGCTAAGGCTAAATTCTTCTCACACTAGCCTCCAAACTCAATTAACACATACATAGAGAATATCCTGAAGAATCTAAATAGTTTTCTCTACCTTCCTACATATATGAGGGTGAAAAGTGGTGCTGAGGTCAACCTGAGCATCCAATTCTTTCTAAAAAGTCCTCTAGAATCTAAAAGTGAACATAGAGCCTCTATTTGAAATAATAGACATAGGTAACCCATGCAAGAAAAATATCTCACAAACATTGATATGAGTGAACCTCTCAACACTGAAAAACATTTGAATATGGAAAAAACTGGTTGATTTGGGAAACTATTCTTTGATGACCCAAACGTTGTTAGAACTGCAAAAAGTGTGAGATAAACCACTGACAAAGTCCATGCAGATCTGCTAACACTTTCACTTGGGAATATGTAATCTTTGAATCGGGCTATCAAGTCTCTAATGCTTGGCTTTTTATTGCTAACAACATGGGAAATGATCTACAAAGTCTGCAACATCTCTCTTTACACCACTTGTAATGAGCCTACACAATTACCTTGATTTATACATATTTTAGGCATTTTAAGTTTTACCACAATATCTATGTTGTATTTATAACTTACCAAAACTGTTAATTTAGTGATTAGAAAGTTTGTTTGAGTTTTAAGCTCGTTTTCCTATTTTGGAGCTTTCATTGTTAAAGAATTAATATCAAACTAAAACTCCTACTAAACGATCTCGAATGAGAATTCTTCTAGTGCCATAGCTCCATAACATTGATTTTAGAATAGTAGGGCTCTTGGTTCAGGTCTCGAGGCTCACAGACTTGTTTTGTGCTATTGGGTGTTCTATAAAAATGAAACTATAGGTGTGGGGCCCATATTTAGTCAAAATAATCTCAGATGAAAGTTTTGATGGTTCCATTGAGTTCAAAATGTTGAACTTGGTATGGTATCATAGTTTATTTTCATACATGAGGTTCTAAATTAATATTGAGCACCTGGTCGAAGTCTATTTTGGACTTAGAAAATCTGACGCCTCATCTTCTTGGTACAACTGCTTAACAAGCCATGTTAATACTTAAGCGGTAGTCATTTTGTGTCCTTGGCCATTTAGCTAAGGGTTACTTAAGTGATCAATGTTCGCAATAGAGAGTATTTCTTTAGTGGCCAAGGAACTATTTTAGTGATCATCGCACCCCCATGCCAGACCATTTTTGTAGTCAAAAAGTTATTTTAGCGATATTCTCTTAGGAGACTGGGTGACCTCTTAAGCGGCACTTGAGTTTTTAAAATCCTCTTCTACATCCAAAATTCCCATTTATTTACTCCACCATTTTCCATTATTCGATATCTTGAGGAGAGGGAAAGAGTAGAGAATCATCCATTAAAGCTAAGGTAAGTTAACCAAACACTCTTGATCATTTCCCATTATTTTCCCAATCAATTTCCATCCTATTTAATTGTAAATTCAAAGTAATGAGATCTTTAAATCCTTAAACCTTGGCAGCTTATTTGGCCTCAATTAATGCACCATTTGTTCTCAACTTTTGAGCATATATTCCTTGTCCTTCTTGGTACCTTATGATGACTCAATTTTATATATAATTTATAGGCCTTACAAGCTCATTCTTGAGAAAAATTTAACTCATCCCTTTATTTAGAAATATCGGCCTCATTTTTCTCCAAAGGACTTATATAGTACTATTTTGATAAGTGGCAACTATTCGGTATAAGGGATCAAAGGCAGGTAATTTATGGATGATTTAAGGACTTCCAGTTCAATATTAAGGTAGGCTTAGGTCTCCTCATATTCATGAGATAGTGTATGGTATATATTATGCTAGATAAGGATATAAGATATGATTATATGTAGGATATAGTGAATTTGCCTAATTTAAGAGATTGGGGATAGAAATATGAACCGACCCTTAAGGTGAAATATGTGTTCTAGCGATAGGATCCTATCACCTTATATTATAATAATGTTAACCATAGTCGATGCTAAGTAGCCCTTAGTATAAGGTTGACTACTTAGCTTAGTGTATTATCATAGTTTCCCGAATTATAGTATTATTGTTATACTAGATTTATTTTGTTTGGTTTGAGGCCATGGTTATGTGTAACGCCCCAAAAGTTTTTCCCGAGACGTCACACGGTGCTTGGAACCTCAAGTGATCCCAAGCTAACCCATGAACTGCATACTGTTAAGTCAACTAAATTATCACATAATAAATAATTGTTCTGCTATGGGGAAACATAGTCATACTAAAGGTATAAAATAGATACAATACTGACAAAGCTTTCCAATCTAATAAACCTGAAGAATGAAACTGAAATTTACATAACTAACTTTGACTGACATCTATGAAGCCTCTACTATACTGACTATAGATAGTTGGGACACGCCTCCAACTACCACTAATCAATACACATGAATGTAAATGAACTGTACATAAACTAAAACTGTCTGGAGTTCCCATAGTAGAAGAACTCATCACCTGTAGGCTGGAATATTCAACTGCCTAATCGAGATGTGTAGGCTATAACTAGTACCTATGTTATAAGAAAATATAGCCATAAAGAGATATATGTAGATTGATACTTCTGGAATATACTGAGTATCTAGGGGTGAATGCAATAAGTAAAACTGATTTCATACGTAATCGTAAAACATGAATACTAAGGGTAAGTAGACTCACTAATAAGCTGGAATAAACTAAAAATTGAAAATATCTTAAAACATGAGAAATAAACATGATCTGATAAGCTGGTGAATCTCTACACTTAGTTTCAATAATACTTGCTTTTATGATATAGGTATAACTGAAGCTGAATATTGGGCATTTGGAACAAGACTGTACTTAGTCTTAATAACTGAACTAAAATTGTAGAGTATTATGCATATGAGAAAGGGACTGACTGAGTAACATGAGGTGATAGAGCATGAATTCATGAAGACTAAATTATCTGAGAATGCAAGATCAAGCGCATAACATGATTCTAAAATAGTCTGTAAACTAACATACTGTAATACTGACAACTGAATAGCTGATAACTATATGCGATAGTCAAGCAAACTTGAAACTTAACTAAGTTACTAATCTGATTACTCGATTGGGACTGGGACTGAGACTATAACTAAGACTGTATACTGAGTTCTGATAACTGATTAACTAATATCTGAGTTTACTAATACTGTATTACTAATTAATTAGAGACTTTATCTGACAGTCCTATTTTTATGGAATTATGCTAACTTATGTACTAAGCTGAGTGACTATTTCTAACAATCCTGAATTTGTAGAACTGAACTGAGTTGTGTACTAAGTTTGAAACTGAAACTGTGATAAGTAATCATCTAACTAACATGCCTCTCTGAACTGATTGAGGTCCAACTTGTAACTCCAGTTGGAAAAGTGTCAATACTGTGCCACGGGTAAAGGAAACTAAAGAGATACCCTTATCTGGCAGGTACTCTAATGAGAATGGTGGAACCCTCAATTGCCAGGTTAAAACACCTTATTAACCCTTACCATGCAGGGTTGATATCTTAACCTACGCTGGCTATGTAGTTCTGGAATGCAAGGATTCTTTCTACGGATCACAACCTCTACTGGGAAGTAAGTCTTTATCTGTGGGTTCACTCGTTATTGAATCCTACTCCCAACTGAATAGACACTGTACTGATTTCCTAGTTCACACCTAGCTTGACTGAACTGTTATTGAATGTACTATTTAACTGAGGTCAACTGAGTTCAAGGAGTTCTATTAATTGATGGAAATATTATTGAATTCTGTTAACTGACTGAATACTACAGAGGTTTGAACTAAATACTGAATATTACTGAGGTCTGAACTGAATACTGATTACTACTGAGGTCTAAACTGAATACTGAATGCTACTGAGGTTTGAACTGAATACTAAATACTACTAAGTTCTGAACTAAATACTAAATTGTACTGGACTAATACTATGTTTACTGAGTTTTCTTGAGTTTTGTAACTGGCTAGGTTCTATTAAGTTCTATAACTGACTTAGAATACTACTGATCATGACAGGACTGAGACTATTCTATAACTGATAATAGCTCTAGATAAGCAGCTAAATTGTTGGGTATTAAATACCCGCAGGACTCGATAGCATGAAAGTAAAGCAATTTCTAATCATAATAGCATAACAATAGTTAATTGTCAACAATGATTTAATTTAGATATTTTGTCAAAAACTCGGAGGTTATGGACTTGTACATTGATAAGAACACATGGTAACACGTCTTGATTACCCTATTTAATTCACATGGGCATTCTATCAAAAACATAGAGATTAATACATGGACTTAGGAATATCTTAAAAACATGGGATCATAGCATTGTTTCATAACCAACATAGTGAATCGAGGAAATTACATAAAATTTATTTGAAATAGGACATGGCATTTCATCACAACATGTAAGGATCAAACATGTGCAAACCATGAACATAAAATAAGGAATTATTTCTAATTAACTTGAATATAGGATCCACCATGGAATCAAACTTAAACTCTAAGGACATGATATGTAAGCCTTTGTTCAAAATAATTCTTGTAGGCATTTCATCAATCACTTTTAATTCATGGTTTAGGAAAACATGGAAGTAGATCAAAATAGTAGTAATAGCATGATTCCATCTCTAAAATCACGAATTAGTCTATAAATTTAGCAAACAATACCATTCAAACATATGAGGTTTAATATCACCCACAATTTCATGAAAACATGATATAAGCTTGAGATTCATGCAAAACTTATAAGGAAATTCATGGGAACAAGTAAAGATTGTGACTTTAAACTTTAAATATGAGTTTTGGGATCCATGGGTGTAAGAGGACCCATGGATGAACTCTAACATACCTTAATTTTTCTTAAATTGTGAGGAAAGATTGAATCTTAGAATCTTGAATGATAAACTTGTGAAAGAAACTTCAATCTTGATTTTTCTTGAAGGTTTATTGAACTAGGAAACTTTAACCCATGGATTCTTGAAGAAATACTGAATTCAAAACATAAATCCTTGTGTTCTTGAGAGAAAATTGAATTTTGTTCATGGTGGAAAAACAGGAGAGTTTACGTGAGTTTTGATGATTAAAAGTGGGGAAATAATTCCCTTTGGGGTGTTATAATCATCCATTGGACATTTCGGGCTGAGAGGAAAGGACCAAAGTGTCCCTAGACCTTTCAGAAACTAAATTAGCATGAAAAATTCTTTGGATCCATGTCAATTTTTTGTGTTGGGGTGCAACCGATGCGATGCATTGAAATCACGTCGACCTACTGCCTTACAAGAAAAATGCTATAAATTTTACTCCGCTATAGGATTTTGGAAAAATTGGTATCGTTGGAAAGTTAATTCAATTATGTGCAATTTGATTGGTCTTTAACTGTAAAATTTCATGTATATAAAAATTTATGCACGTTTAAACTAGATCCTTCTAGATTCGAATATCAAATTTTGGTCAAATCAAATGATCTTAGCTTAACTTGGCTCTAAGTGATTCCTATGAATATTTTTAACCTCAAGAGCACTTAACAAAAGATGATAAAAATCATGAACTTATATTCACATGTGAATAACTTGGATTATAGCTTATACACGTAAGAACGACAGTTCATAGACTAGCCCAAAAATGTGGGGTATTACATTATTTCCCCGTTGGGAATATTCATCCTCTAATGAGACTGGTTAGACTGAGAGTACTATACAAAGGTAACTAAAATCATATTCTAAAAATGCATGACTAAAAAAATGATTGCATAACTGATTCTGAAACATGACATTTGACCTGAATATCATGAACTGAACTGATTTCATGAATATACGCACTAATATGAGAATGATTATAAGGCTATGATAGAAATAAGAGATTCAACTGATGAGTAACTATTACTTAAAGATGGATCTTATTTATTGAGTAAGAGATAAAAGATTCATGGCATGAATACTTGAGGTATTACATCTCCCCTTGGGATACTTCATCCCCCGAATGATACTGACTTGGCTGAAATACTAAAGAAAGACTGAGATTATGCACAAGAAACTTATAGACTGAAATATGCCTAAATATCTGGGATCTGAAACTAATGCATGATGCATGAACTAAACTAAATTTATGATTTGCATGGTCATGAATGAATTACCTCTTAAATAAAAAAAATGGAAAATCATAGAAACTTCTCTGTCTGACTGCTAGACTGGATTGCTGGCTATACAGATTGAATTATATTGAAATCTTATACTCAACTATACATTCCACTTATACACCAACCTGACATTCAAGCCTATCTTCATAACCATATATGAACTTGTAGTCAAACAATCATAAAAGCATCTTTCTCATTTTCTCTAAAGTTCTATCCCTAAAACTTCCATACACTAGCCCAAGAAAACATTCATAAAATCTCAACTAATCATGACATAAGGAGAGGTCACTAAAAGTTAAACATGAGAACCTGAAGCATGAAGGAATACCGTTGATACTCAAATGAAGCCTGAGGAATAAAGTATCAATGATTTATACTGCTAAGTGAACTGGAACTCCTCATACTAGAAACTGAAAGCGTACATGGTTTTCTATAAAGTGATTGAATATGAGTTGTGATGAGGGAGCTAACATATTAGGAATGAGTAGATGTCATGATGGCTGAGAAACTTTATATTAAGATAAGAATAGGTTGGGAATCATCCTCCCTTACTGCCTTTCTGCACTAACTGGCACTACTATTAGAATTTGAGGGCCTGACTAGGTTACTTGTTCTATCATCTCCCCCTTAGTTTTAAGCCATTATCTCAAGTCTGTGGCTATTTTACTAAACTCTAAACTTAACTGCAATCATTTTTCACTAGAATATAGATATACTAATACACATGAATGATAAACTCATCCATGCAATCATACTTAATCTCGATTTAACAAACTTAAATTCTTGCATACACTGTTCAAGCCTATTGATTCACTTTTCGTACAACCAAACCCATAAATAAATAATATGCTCAGTCTAAATAACACTATCCCAACTCTACTATTACTAAACACCTACGTTCATGATTTTAATTCTAGATCACATACTAAAAAGGGGATTCTGGGAAGAAATCTAAAAGCACATTTGACTTTGGCTTAATGCATGATTTTAATGAACGTGAATGAAATATTTATAAACTTCGGACATCAGGGCACTGATGGGATACTTTCCTAGGTAACATGCATTCCAAAAATTATCCGTAGGGACTGGCTGAGGAAACAGTGTCTGTAAGGACTTAAGCTTCACTATTTCTGTCGCCTTAAAACTAAGGCAGAGTTAGCATGAATAGACCAAGATGAGGATCTACATAAATTTCTTAGATAATACTTCTACAATATGATCTGAGACTTGAAAGTAGGGAAATATTTTCTAAATGCCTCGTAGCCTCTTGAAGAAAAGTACAGACGTCTTCATACCATTCCAAAAGACTTTACTAGACACGGCTTCATAGACACCCTAGGACACTAAAACTCCGTGCTGTTATACAAAGTTTGTAATGCTTTGAAAATCTATCCCAAGACGTCACATGGCGCTTAGGACAAAAGTGATCCTAAGCTAACCTATGAACTATGTACTACTAAGCAACTAAGTTATCACAAAATAAAATAACTATTTTGCTGTGCACAAACATAGTCATACTAAAGATCTAAAATAGATACAATACTGATGAAACTTTACAATCTGATAAATCTGAAGGATGAAACTGAAATTTACATAATTGATTCTGACTAACATCTATGAAGCCTCTACTATATTGACTATAGATAGTTGGGACATCCCTCCATCTACCACTAATAAATACACATGAAACTAAATGAACTATACATAAACTAACAATGTTTAGAGTTTTCAAAGTAGGGGAACTCATCACCTATTGGCTAAAAACTGCAACTATCTGATCGAGATGTGTAGGCTATAACTAGTACTTACATTATGTGGAAATGGAGCCACACAGACATATATATGGATCAGTAATTCTGGAATGTACTGAGTATGTAGGGGTGGATGAAATAAGTAAAACTGATTTTATACGTAATCATAAAACATGCATGCTAAATATAAGTAGACTCACCAATAAGCTGGAATAAACTGAAAGCTAAAAATATCTTAAAATATGGGAAATAAACATGATCTAATAAGCTGGTGAATATATACAATTACTTTCTGTAAAACTTACTTTAATGATATAAGTAAAAGTAAGGCTGAATACTAGGCATTTGGAACTGGACTGTACTTAGTCTAAATAATTGGACTGAAACTATAGAGTTTTATACATATAAGAAAGGGACTAACTGAGTAACATTAGGTAACTGAGTATGATTCATGAAGACTGTATTATCTGTAAATAAAAGACCAAGTGAATAACATAATTCTTAAATATGCTGTAAACTGAGGTACTATAATACTGATAACTGAATAACTGATATATGTATTTGATTGTCAAGAAAACTTGAAACTTAACTGAGTTACTAATCTGATTACTAGACTGGGACTGGGACTGGGACTGAGACTGTAACTAAGACTGTCTACTAAGTTTTGATAATTGATTAACTGATATTTGAGTTTACTGATACTATATTCTGATAAATGGGAGACTGTATCTGATAGTCCTATTTCTATGCAACTATGCTGAGTTCTGTACTAAGCTGAGTGATAATATCTAACAGTCTTAAATCCATAGAACTGAACTACATTCAGTATTGAGTTTGAAACTAAAACTATAGAAAGTAATCATCTAACCTATATGCCCCTCTCTGAAGTGATTAGGATCCAACCTGTAACCTCAGTTGGAATGGTGTCAGTACCATGCCATAGGTTAAAACTACTGATGAAATACCCTCATCTAGCAGGTACTCTAATGAGAACGGTTGAACCCTTAACTGAAAGGTTAAAACACCTCATCAACCATTATCTGCCAGGTTTGATGTCTTAACCTACGCTGGCTACGTAGTTCTGGAATATAAGGATTTCTTCTAAGGATCCGACCCTCTACTAGCAGGTGATTCACCATCCTTGGGTTCACTCGATGTTGAATTCTACTCCTAAGTGAATAGACACTGAACTGATTTCTAGTTCACACTAGGCTTGACTAAACTATTACTGATCATACTATTTAACTGAGCTAAACTGAGTTCACTTAGTTCCATTGACTGATGGAAATATGACTAAATTTTATTAACTGACTGAATACTACAGAGGTATGAACTGAACACTGAATATTACTTAGGTTTGAACTGAATATTGAATGCTACTGAGGTCTAAGTGAATACTGAATGCTACTGAGGTCTAAAGTAAATACTGAACACTACTGAGGTCTGAACTAAATACTGAACTAGACTGAACTAATACTGAGTTTACTGTATTTTCCTCAGTTCTATAAATTGCTAAGTTCTATTATATTCTGTAACTGACTGTGAATACTACTGATCGTGACATAACTGAGACTATTCTGTGAGTGACACTAGCTCTAGGTAAGTAGCAAAATTATCAGGCATTAAATACCCTCCAGGACTCGATAACATAAAATTAAAGCATGACATGATCATATTATCATAAAAATAGTTAATTGTCAACAATGCTTTCATTTAGACATTTTGTGAAACACTTGGGGGTTATGAACTTGTAAATATATGAGAACACATGGTAACGTGTCATGACTACCCGAGTCAATTCACATGGGAATTATATCAAGCACATGGAGATTAATACTTGGACATGGGAATATCTTACAAACATGGGAGCATAGCATGGTTTCATAACCAACACCGTGAATTGGGGAAATTCACTTGATATAGGACATGTGCATTTCATCACAACTTGTAAGGATCAAACATGTGGAAAACATGAAGTTAAAATAAGGAATTATTTCTAATTAACTTGTTTATAGGATCCACCATGTGATCAAACTAAAATCCTAAGGACATGATATGTAAGCCTTTGTTCAAAATCATTCTTGAAGGAATTTCATCAAACACTTGTAATTCATGGTTTAGGCAAAACATGGGAGTTGTTAAAAAAGTAGTAATAGCATGATTCCATCTCTAATATCTCCAAGGGTATAAATTTAGCAAAAAATACCATTCAAACATGTGAGGTTTAATATCACTCACAATTTCATGGAAACATAATTTAAGCTTTAGATTCATGAAAACTTATAAACAAAATTCATGGGAACCTGTAAAGATTGTGACTTTAAACTTGAAATTTGAGTTTTGGGCTCCATGGGTGAAAGAGGACCCCAGGATGAACTCTCACATACCTCAATTTTTCTTAAGTTGTTAAGAAAGCTTGAATCTTAGAATCTTGAATGAAAAACTTGTGAAAGAAACTTCATTCTTGATTTTTCTTGAAGGTTTATTGAACTAGGAAACTTTAACCCTTGGATTCTTGAAGAAATATTGAATTCAAAACTTAAATCCTTGTGTTATTGAGAGAAATTTGAACTTATTCACGGTGGAAAAAGAGGAGGGTTTACATGAGTTTTGATGATGAAAAGTGGGCAAATAATGCCCTTTGGAGTGTTATAAATCATCCATTGGACATTTCGGGTTGAGGGAAAAGGACCAAAGTGTCCTTAGACCTTTCAGGAACTGAATTAGCATGAAAACATCTTTGGATCCGCATCAATTTTTCATGTCGGGGTGCAATTGATGCGACGCGTCGAGATCACGTTGGCTTACTATCTCACACAAAAAATGCCATAACTTTTTACTCGGCTATCGAATTTTAGCAAAATCGGTATCATTGAAAATATAATTCAATTATGTATAATTTGGTGGGTATTGAGCAATGAAATTTAATGTATATAAAAATTTATACATGTTTAAATTAGACCCTTTTAGAATTGAGTATCAAATTTTTTATGAATCAAACAATCTTAGCTCAACTTGGCTCTAAGTGATTTGTATGAAAATTTTTAACCTCAAGAGTACTTAACACACTAGGATAAAGATCATAAACTTATATTCACGTTGTAATCACTTGGATTATAGCTTATACATGTAAGAAAGATGATTCATAGACTAGCCCATAAATGTGGGGTATTACATTATGATACCAATTAGACACCAGTTGAGTATTATATCCTTATAAAGAATGTGGTTTTATTCTATAGAGTCTTAACCACTTATACTTGTATTATTTGAATATCGATGATGGAATAGATAGGCTTTGGTACGTTCATGGTCATTTAGTTGTATGATTGTGACTAAATCATGATTTTACTATTACCTTAAAAAGGAATTTTATCCCCACTTTTTACTTTTGAATAAATTCTTTTGTAAATGGAATTGCACCATACCATTGGATGATTTGCAGGTTTTTAGAACTAAAAATGATGTTTTGAAAATTAGATAGACATATAGATGGTCCATGTTTTATCCATCTTTTTCCACTACCATTTATAGTGTCAAGAAATATTCCAACCTTTTTTACTATATTATGATAATTTAGTCATGAAGTTGATCCCCGGGTAATGGATTTAAGAAATTAAACTCTTTTAGAAATGGTTTGAGTCTGTGCAATTATTATATATACACATCACTCTAGTACTATATGCAGTAATTGATGATAATGATTATTGAAAATCTTGAATCAAGACCAGGTCAATATATACAAATATTTTTGAACATCCTAGTAGCCCCTTTATTTGTGAGCCCTCTTGTGGGAGAAGAGAGTTCACTATAGGTCTTGTCTTTGTGTGCTTTTGAGCTATAGAAGGTGTATACACTAGGTACATAATGGGACTCAGATATAATGACCTAACTTTTGGTGATTTGCAAGGAATATTTATTTTCATGTTATTTGACCATTTTACCCCTTCACGTGGTTGCATTATAGTATTTTTGGGGTGTGGGGATGTTGGAATGGTTCCCTATTCATTTTGATGTAATTTTTGTGAGTTTGTGATTTTTGCGACTTGAAAAGCCATATAGATGACTTCGGTCGACAATTATTAACCTGTGCATAGAATGGTAAAAAGGACTATTCCAGCAAATCCAGAACATAGATTTTGGGTTAGTAGAATGGTTGGTATGGTTTTGCAGCCTTTGTATCTCATTTCAACCCTCAATTTGAAAAGGTGTAAAATTGGTTTCTGGGATCAACTCTATGAAAATGATTTTTTTTCAAAAATATTATATTTCCATTGAGTCTCGAGTGTCAAATTTGATAGGGTAGAATAATTTATTTGTGCTCTCTAGATTCTAAATAAATATCGAAGGGTTCGTAGTGACTTGGAATTCTCATAGTATATAGTTAGTGTATAGTTGCTTGTATGACCACTAAAGAATCCCATTTGGTGCTTTAGTGGAGGGCATTTTCATGGCCCTTTAGTACTAACGTCGCCTTTGGCGCCTAGCAGGTACCGCTAAAGAAATAACCAAAGAGATTTAGCACCTACATATAAAGTTTCCCAAAAATTTTTTAGCGTACTGTCACTCTCATATGGGTAACATTTAAGTGGAACTTGGACACTTTAGCACCTATCGCTAATTCAGCCCATGGTCCGCTTGATAAGTGGTCAATTTACCACTTTTGCACTCAACATTCATGCACACTACTATGATTCAGATGTCTAAGTGAGACATATTTGTGTTTGAATACACTAATTCCCATATTTTGCAGGTATACAAATGCTGAGAAGAAAAGAAGTAACTTTGAGCTAAAAAGAATAAAAAAAAAGGGAATAAAAGTGCAAAAGCTGGACAAGCTGAAAAGAGGAGCAGGATCTGGGTCTCAATTACCGTAATTAAGGTATGAAGACCATGACAGTAATCAAACAAGATAGTCAACTAACGACGATTGCAATTAGTCTTCTACGATCACAGTAGGTGTGATCACGATCAAGACTCTGCGATGGCGTGAGTATGAAAAATGACCTAGGGGCACCAGCCGACCCCAAATTCTATTTGAAGATCAATACCCATTTATTCTAGGTATTATTAATATCATACAACCCTACCTCCCATCCTTAGTTTAAGGTTTTTGTAATTTCTTGGAGCTTGGGGGTTGGAGCTTAAATTTACACTAATTTGAGATAAGATTTAATTAGAGGAACTCTATAGTGTAGATTGTCTTTTTCTATTGAAGATTCATATGAGTCTAAAGTGTGGTTTGTCCTCTCTTTATTTTTCCTATGAATAACTTTGATGGGCATCTTAGTATATTTTCTTTCATTATCCTTATGATATGCTAGATCTACCACTTAGGGTTATACTTTATTAGGGTGAAATTGTGTTTGGGTTGTGATGTATTTGTATAGTTCGAGTTTTTCGATGATCAATTCTACTATGGCTTGATTAAATTAGTTGGTATTTGTGGGTGAATTCCACAAATACCCAAATAGGTTTGATGGATGAAAATCCTAAGCACTTGAAAGCTTAAACTATCCTTAAAAGGGTGGTTTTGGTTAACTTTTCTAAACCCACATCATCCTTGAAAGAGGGATATGGGAAACAAGCAATAGTAGATAATTATTGAGCTTAGCTTGCTAATTTTCATCATCTTAGACCTAAGGTTGAATATGAGGTTGACTTTCCCTTCGATACCATCTTAGAAATAGATATACCCAATTAAGGTGTTTGGTAGATGTAAGTGTCACACTCATTAGGAACTCAAAAGGGTCAGTGACTGACATCTTTGATGTTTTATTAATGCACTAGCCTCAAGAACTTTAGACGTATCCTACCACATAACCAACGATTAGAATTTGCACTAAATCATCCCTTTTCTATACATGACATGCCCCTAGGAAAGTATAATCTTAAGATCCGTTCCTAATTAATTGTACTCTAATTATTCTAAGTCTTGAATTAGTCCTTTAGAAGCCCAAGAATTACTTTCACATTTGAAAAGATTGAGAACCCTCAAACCTTCTGTACTATAGGTTTGAAAGAAGCAAGCAACTACTATTTTGGACTTACTCAATCGCCACTCGCATTGTTACTCGTGGATTTGACCCCGACTCATAGTTGTATAAATATATTGACAATAACTGGCTTGAAATTAAATTGACATGTAAGTTGAGCATTATTAAAAAATGGCACCTTTGTTGGGGAACAATTTGGCGTATTGAGTTAGTTGGAATTTTAGATTACTTGCTTGGATTCAAACTTGTAAATATTTGTTTGTGATTTTTTATTTATTTATTCTGTTAGATAGATTTTTAATTTTAATTATTTGTTACTATGGAATCATGTAATGAATACAATTTTGATGGTTGAAGATCTTACCTTGATGATCTATGTCCATATTATTGTGGCCCCACTTTTAGAGAGATTGTATATATGCTCCTCAGAGAGAGAGATGTGTGCTTTATTTAGATCTTATAGGAATTATGGTTGGTCTCTATGTGGTGGTTGAGATGGACATTGGAGTGATTGTTCAAATGCCCCAACCCCCATCATGCTAACTCGATTACTAGTTTATCTTATGATTTTGATAAGTCTTATAATCAAGAAAAAGAAGAACGAAGCACCAGAAATAGTGGTGTTGAAGCAAAGCTTCAACTTATCTTGGATCAAGTGGAATCAATGGGGGATAATATATAGCTCATGCATCAATCTATGGGGGCATATAACAAGGAAATTGCAAAGATAGAAGAAGTAGGTGTGGAGGCTAACTTTTTAGATACCATGAGTGGGCCCACTCATCAAAATAAGCTCAATGTTAATGAATCCACTGTGATTTTCCAACTAGTTGAACCAAACATTAGAGAAGATACTAAAGCCAAGGAAATGGTGCTAGAGTCAAAAGAAAAAACAAAGCCAATCATTTATCAAGACTCTAGTCCATTTCGGGGCAAAGATGCTGATGAGGATGCAACTTCATAACTACGGGATAAACCTCATTCAAACCATTTTTCAACATTATACTTAGAGGATATAATGAAAGTTCATCTACCTAAGCAAATAAAGGATCATGGGGAGAAGAAGCACCCCTAATTTTTGAAGAATGATATTCCATAAGATCATATGGGATCTCCACACTTGAAGACCAAGGATCATAACTTCCGATGTTCAACTCGTGGCATATATTGTTCCCACGTTTACCCAAGGAGATAAACTGAAAATTTGATGTGAAATTGGGTAAAATATTTAAACTTTTAAAGTGGCATGATTAGAAAGAGTATGATTGTGCTTTCACCTTGCCCCTATGTTCCATGAAGATATATCGATCAAAAGTTGTGGCGCCGATTCAAATCCTCTATGTGGAGACATAAATAATGATTAAAGAGGTGTCATACCATGACATTAAACCTAGTGTTTTATGGGAGGAAACTCATCATTTTTCATGTTTAAATTATTTATTTTTGAATAAGTCAATAAATTTTGATTCTTTGTAGGTACTTTGGGCAGATTGGAAGCCAAAACCAAGGAGAAACCAAGCTTAGAAGTGTAGCCACCATGTTGAAAAATAGGGCAAAACAGAGGAGTAAATGGCCTCAATTACCACGATCATGGACTGAGGGCTACGATCACGTCAGTGTGATTTTACAAACCTTGCTATGATTACACCATTATGCCAGCTTTCAACATGGTTATGAATGTTTTAACAAGGATCCCTTTTACCATTTTTATTCTTTTGTATTATGTAGTGAGGTAAATACAAGTCTTTTTATTGTGGGTGTGTGTGGCCAAGCCCTTCTGTAAGTACACATTGGCTTGTAATACTTGAATATTGTACACACAAAGCATGGAAATTTTGTGAATTTATTGCTTTTAGTTTTAGTTGTCTATTTCTATTAATAATGATATTGGGCGAGCCTTTCCCTATTATAGATTGAGTGACGACATTATTAAGGTAAACTCATCATGATTGGTTCTTGAGACATAGATACAAAGAAAGTTTGAGTACCTATAGCATCAAGGCTATAAGTGCAAAGGAAGTCTGAGTACCTATGGCATTTTGGATTTTGGATTGCTCTCATACCATTGGTGAATTCTAAGTTGCCATATGGTTGGTTTTCCCATATGGAGCAAAAATGTGAGACCAATACTTGGGTTGTTGCCATGGTTAGCAAATTGTGCATGGTAGATACTCCATTTTTGTGACTCCTAATTTTTTACCCATGCAACTTGGTAGATACTCTATTTTTGTCTCTAGCAGGCGGGGTAATTTAGCCTCCTTGGAGAGTTTGCATGCCATGTGTGGTGAGCCTATTTTTTTGAATCTCATGTATACTTGTACCATCTAGAACTTATCATATTAGTCTCTCAAATCTAATTTTTATTGTATTTGGTTGGGGAGATGATATTAATTTTTCTTTGCGTCATTGGAAGTCCACTTTAGCCTAAAAATCCTAACCTTGCATTGATGCTATCCCTAGTCACCCACTTTTAACCTTAATATCTTTCTTTGGTAATTACTTTGTAAGTTGTGATCCTTTCAATTTTTATCCCTCATTTGAATACTATCCTTGTTGGACTTAAAAATGCAAATTGAGGCTAAAAGCCTAAGTTGGGGGTAGTAAGAATTGGAAGAGATAACTTTGGGCCATTAGAATGTAAGTTAGTGTCTAAGAGCTAAATTTTTAGAACAAAGAAGAAAAAAGAGACCTAAGAAAGGAAAGAAAAGCATGAAATGTACTAGGCAAAAAGGTGAAAAGAATATACTTTCCAAAAGATAGGTGAATCAAGGTAGTAAAAGCAGGCACATGTTTAAAGAGTGAAAACAAAATAAGTGGCCCATGGTCAAAATTTGGATGAAGAAGTATAATGTAGATTTTCGAAGAGAGTATAGTCACTTTATTCCCAAATATTATCCTACCCTACCCCGAACCTACATTATAAGCTCAAAAAGCCCTTTGAGATTTCCAACCAAGTGCTTTCATTATAGTGGCGATTGAAAATAAGGGCAAGTCTATGTGATGATACTTGTTAACATTGAGTGTTCTTAAGAGGGAGAGAGGGAGTTTCATACTTAAATTCCTTATTGTATATTAGATAACTTGGTGTGTGGAACTTTTTTTTTTGTGATAAGGCATGTAAACAAGTTGAGTTGGGTGATTTTTTCATCTCCTAAAAAATAAGGCAAGAGGTTTATAGTAAAGTTGATATCAAAGAGGATTCATTTTTTGAGTATTAGTGATTTTTGCATCATTTCTCTTTGATGTCTTTTGCATCCTTGAAAATTACGTGTTTTGTTGAGGGGTGTGATAAAAATAGTCTTGCCTGTGTTTGAAGAGCTATTTTTGATAGTAATCAAGTTAAAGTCATCACGATCATTTGGGTCATCTAATTTGGGTATAAAAGTGCATTGTCTCATGGTAAAAGGTAGTGTTACTTGAGGACAAGGAAACCTTTAAGTTGGGGTTGTTGATGAGTGGTGAATTTACCACTCATTTCCACTCAAAATTCATGCACACTATAAAGATTCAAATGTCTAAGAGAGACACATTTATGGTTAAATGAACTAATTCCCATACATTGCAGGTATACAAGTGTTGAGAAGAAAAGAATCAACTTTCAACTAAAATGGATAAAAAAGAGAAAAGAAGTGCAAGAGCTAGACAAGTTGAAAAGGGGAGCAGGATTTGGCCCTCAGTTACCGCAATCGTGGGATAAGGACTGAGATCACAATCAGTCAATCTAGTCAACCAACAATGATCGCGATCAGTCCTTCGCGAGCATAGTATGTCCGATCTCAAGCCAGCCTCCACGATTGATTGAGAACGGAAAATGACCCAAGGGAAAAAATGCCATTTGGGCAGCTGACCCAAATCCCATTTAAATCTCAATACCCATTCATTCTAGGGATTATGAACATTCTACAACCCTACCACCCATTCTTAGTTTAAGGTTTATGTAATTTCTTGGAGCTTGGAGCTTAAATTTTTACTAATTTGAGGCTAGATTTAATTAAAGGAAATCTAAAGTGTAAAATGGGCTTTGTCTATTGAAGATTCATTTGAGTCTATAGTGTATTTTATCCTTTCGTTATTTTTGTTATTAATAACTTTGATGGACATCTTGGTATATTTGCTTTCATTATCCTTATGACGTGCTAGATCTACCTCGTGGGGTTATGCTTGATTAGGTGATATATGAGCAGATGCTAACACATTTGAGGCTTTTAACTGAGAATAATTGCAAATTCTTAAGTAACTTTTGAAATTTTTGATTGTTTTCTCTTTGATATTGCAGAAAAAGTCGAGATACAAGAGAATCAACAATTATGTGAGTAAAAGAGTTAATTTCTGAGCAAGTAGAGAAGGACGAATAGCTGACGACTAGTTTGATAATTCGTCAACCTTGTAATAAGCTATCAAATTTGTCTTCAGTCTTAGAAAAAGAATAGACTTCAGGTGGAATGTTTGATGACATATGTGATAGGCCCGTTAGAAGTATGATAAGTCATTAGGCTCGTCGTCAGGATTAGGCAGGGAATGGATTTTGAATTAAAGAAGTGACTACATCTCTGATAAGTCATCATATGTTTGATAAGCTATCAAGCCTCATCATCAGTCAAGGGCAGAGATTATCAAAGTGAAGAGGAGCTGACGACATTCCTGATAAGCTATCAGACTCCTGATATGCTGTCACACATGTCGTCGCCTTTTCGAGCAAATACAATGATATATAGTTTTGTTTTCATAATTAGACTGAAGTATTTAAAGCATATGTTAGGATTTTCATTTAGGATCGGGGGACATCTGGAACTCACGTTTGGAGTTCTTTTCTCTCTATCTTCTACTTTAATTTTTTAGAGAGATTATTACAATTGTTTTAGGCTTTTCTACTGGATCAAATCTGAGAAACACTTGTTACTATTCATTTTTCTGTAAGATCATCTATCTAAGTATTAATTCAATTTGTTGTTTTGATTATTTTATTATGAGTAGCTAAAATCCCCAAACTCGCGTTGTGGGATCTATGGGTTTGGGTTTGTAACGTAACAAAGTGTTCAAGATTTTAACAGTAGTAGGAACTTCTTGTTAATTCCATTATTTTACATGCTGACTATAGGTTGTAAAAAATAGACTTTGCTTAAAGGGTGCTTTTCTTGAGATAAGAAATCAACACTAATAAGAAGTTAATTATCAATAGGGACTTGGAGGCATTAAACTTCCATTTAATAGCTAATGTTGTAACAAGATTAATTAAATTGGGATAACCTCTTGTTATGAAATATATATTCCCTAAGTTTGAGAGAATTAGGTGATTAAGTGTCTAAATAGATTGAGAAACATTTAGACATAACTTCGACAAGGATAGTCTGTTGTTCCTACCTACCACAAGAATCTTGAATTGTTACTAGCATCTGTCGGATCCTCATACCTATAGTGAACATAACTCTGGTTTTCCTTATCATATTTATTTCAAACACTGAACTGAGCAGTAATTACTTGTTACACTTCCAAAAACCCTCATGCATAGGAAACTGGTAACTATCGGTTGATTAATCCACAGATATCTTAAATTCACACCATATTATCTATAGGATTCGACCCTAACCTAGTTGGGTTATATATTGTAAATGATCGCTTACATTCTCGTAAGAGGTGTATTTTGAGCATTATCAAAAATGGCATCGTTGCCGAGGAATACAGTTGTAAATTGAAGGTTGTGTGCACTAATTAACTGTTAGTCAAGTTTCCTAGTTTTACGTTTATTTGTTGTTTTTGTTTTCTGTAGGACTTTTGTGGTGTATGCCAAGAACCGTTACTACCATTTAATCTAAAACTGCAACTAATCGGCGGAATAGTAGACTAGCAAAAGGCTGACAGGTTAGCAGCCTTAGCAGGGCTCAGGTGAATGTGCAGAATATCGGTCAACAAGTCCGGCATCCAAATCCTAAGGATGAAGATTTGGGAGATGAGGAGTTACTGAACCTGGTAACCTAAGGTGTGCAGAGCAAATATCTGCACCAATACACCTAATGCTAATAGGAACCGTCCATTCTGAGGAAGGCAAGTTCACCAGCCGGTTCAGTATGACCTCAATGATGATGATAATGGAATAGATGGAGCAGGTGCAATGGTTACAATTATTTCTCCACCGTTATCACCTGGTACAAAATTCAACATTACAAGTACTATGATTCAACTCCTTAATCTAAACGGGTTGTTTGGTGGCCTTCCAGGGGATGACCCGAACTTGCATCTGGTGAATCACCATTTGTAAGTCTTTGGTAACCCAGGAGTGGGTTAGAATGCTATCCGTTTGAGATTATTTCTTTTGTCTCTATCTTGGGAGGCAACATTTTGGCTTAATTAGCTAACACCCGATTCTATCACCAACTAGAGACAGTTGAAAAGAGCTTTCCCAGAAAGGTTCTTTCTACATTCTAGGATGGTACAGTTGAGGGATGAGATCTATAACTTTATATAGCTTCCAACTGAAGCCTTGCATGAAACCTGGGAGAGATTCATAAAGAAGTTGACGTAGTGTCCGAACCACAATAAGATGGACATACACTTGATTGAGACATTATACAAGGCTCTTAACTCTATGAAAAAACCAATTGTATATAATGTTTCTGGTGGTTCGTGTGTTGATCATACATTCCTAGAGGCTTCAAAAATACTAGAGAGAATGACCAAACAGAGTCGGGTATGGCATACCAGAGACTCTATGATAGCAAGCCCCACTGTTTCTGTAGGTATGACTGCAGAACAAAGAAGAAGAGACAAGGAGAGTGATCAAGACATAGCTTACCTAAAAACACAGATGAACTTACAATCCAAGCATTTACTTTCAGGTAAAACTGAGAAAGTGAAGGTTGTGGGATCGCAGGGCAAAGTGGAGTCTGACTCAGAAGAAGAGGCGAACTATGTAAATAATTAGGGGGGTTTTCGAGGCAATAGCCAAGGAAATCAAGGTTGGACTTACTATGAAAAGCTTGGATATAAGAATCAGGAGCTAGGAAATTAAAGGAGCAATAATGATAGGAGCGGGCTATATGCCCCTCATGGAAATCATGAGGCTGTTACAACAAGTTTTAGAAAGATGTCCATGGAGGACATAATGGCTAAATTGTTAAAGAGAGTAGAGTCTATCAACTCAGGGGTGACTACCATGAAGTCCGAAGGATAATCTCCATCATCATAGCACTATTTCTATGAGGACCTTGGTGCAGAAGAAGGTTGACCCAGGAGCACTAAATATTCCTTATACAATTGGCTCTCTGTAATTCACTAAGGCCTTATATGATCTGGGAGTGAGCATTAATCTGATTCCGCTGGCTATATATAAAAAGATGGGTTTGGGAAATCTCACACCTACTGATGTGTAAGCAAATGCTAACATATTTGAGGCTTTTAACTGAGAATAATTGCAAAGTCTTAAGCAACTTTTGTCATTTTTTGATTGTTTTCTCTTTGATATTGCAGTAAAAGTCAAGATGTATGAAAATACATGAAAGCTCCATAAAAAAAGGATGATTTTTGGTGAAAGATCAAGAAATTAAGTTCTGAAAATTTTTTCTGATGACCTGGTCTGATAAGCTATCAGATCTGTGATAAGCTATCAGACCATGTCATCACACATAAGCATAGAACAAGAAAATTGAAGATTTTCTGGCGACATATCTTGATAAGCCATAAGATCTATGATAAGCCGTCAGGCATGTCGTCACTCAGAAGAAGAAGTTAGAAATTGGAAGCAAGGTCTAACAATAAGTCTGATAAATTATCAGACTTGTGATAAGTCATCACACAGGTCGTCAAACGGATGAAAAGGACCTAATGACATTCTCTGATAACTTATCAGATTTGTGATAAGTTATCAGACATGTCGTCACCTAAAATAAAAATTCTTAATTCTAAATTTTGGATTTTACATAAGTCACAGATATAAATAGAAGCTCTTAGGGTTCATTGAGAGGGCATCATCTCAAACATCTTGAAATGGCTGGAACTCATTCTATAGGCCAGTTTACCTCTTTTTTCTCTCTTAACTTAGAATTCAATTTGCAATTCTTTGATTTAGTAGTGAGATATTCTTCTAGAGTTCGGTAAGAGAATCAATTTCTGACTACATCTTTTGTAAGTTTAATCACTTTGAATTATGAATTAACCTATTGTTATTGCTTTCTATTTCATGTGGAACTAAAACCATTCCTCCATGGATTAATAGTTTTCTAGGGTTTGAGTGATTGTGCAGACATCTTGATAATTCCTTTGTTATGATTGTTATTTATTGGTTGCAAACAATAAATCTCGCCTTATGTTGATTTTCTTGGACTGAGAAATAAACTAAAGGTAGCGAATTAGCGACAAGTATTTGAGAATTTTAAGTTCTCATCTAATTATTAATGTTGTAACAAGATTGATGAGCTCGAGATAAAATCAGTATGAATAGAATTCTTTCCTAAGTTTGAGAGAATTAGGGAGGTCAACATCTAGGTAGGTTGAGAAACACTTAGATGGACTGTCAAAACTGATAATTTGGTGTTTCCCATAAGTCACGAGAATCCAATAATACAACTATTATTCAATGGAGGATTACTAATCATAGTGATCACAACCCTAGTTTCTCTATATCATTGATTTTAAATATTGCAGTTTAAGATTTGAGTTCTAAGGGGAATTGACGTGTTAATAACTTTAGTGCAATCATTAAAGACACCCATTTTGTCTTTTCATTCCATTTGTTGGAATCTAAATTGTAGCTTTAGATTCAAACTAGTTTAATCCCCACTCACATTGTTCCTTGTGGATTCGACCCTGACTCTAATGTTGGCTAAATATATTAACAACGACCACCTTACACTAAATTGATGTGTAAGTTGAGCGTTATCTTGTGCAACGGTGCCATTTTGTATAACACTCAACTACACGTCAATTTAGTGTTGCACAAAATTTATTGACACTTCAATTCACCTTAGAACTCAAATCTTAAACTCAATATTTCAAATCAATGATATAGAGAAAGTAGGGTTATGATCACTATGATTAGTAATCGTCCATTGAATAATAGTTGTAGAATTTGATTCTCATGACTTATAGGAAACACCAAATTATCAGTTTCGACAGACTATCTAAGTGTTTCTCAACATACATAGATTTTGATCTCCCTAATTCTCTCAAACTTAGGAAAGCATTCTATTTATACTGATTTTATCTCGAGTTAATCAATCTTGTTACAGCATTAATGATTAGATGAGAATTTAACCTTCCCAAATCCTCATTGATAATTTGCTACCTTTAGTTTATTTCTCATTTCGAGCAAATTAAGATAAGGTGGGATCTATTGTTTGCAACTAATAAATAACAATCATAACAAAAGAATTATCAAGATGTCTCTACAATAACTCAAACCCTATCCACCTATTAAATCCATGGAGGAATGATCATAGATCCCACAACCCTAGTTGTGGCTTTTAGTTCCACATGAAAGAGAAAGCAGTAACATCAACTGAATTCATAATTTAAAGTGATTAAAATTACACAAGATGTAGTCGGAAATTGATTCTCTTCCCAAATTCAAGAAGAATATCACACAACTAAATCAAAGAATTACAAATTGAATTCTAAGTTAAGAGAGAAAAAAGAAGTAAACTAGCCTTTGGAATACGTTCCAGTCGTTCCAAGATGTCCGAGGTGATTCCCCCTCAATAAACCCTAAAAGCTACTATTTATATCCATGACTTAAGAAAAATCTGAAATTAAGAATTCAGAACGTTTCCTTTAGGTGATGACATGTCTGATAACTTATCACAAATCTGGTAAGTTATCAGAGAATGTCGTCAGGTCCTTTTCATCTGTCTGAGGACCTGTGTGATGACTTATCACAAGTCGGATAAGTTATCAGACTTGTCATAAGATCTTGCTTCCAATTTATTCCTTTTGCTTCTGAGTTACAATATGCCTGATGGCTTATAAGAGTTCTGATAGCTTATCAGGATATGTCATCCAAAAATCTTTAATTTTTTTGTTCTCTGCCTATGTATAACGACATGGTCTGATAGCTTCTCATAGATCTAATAGCTTATCAGACCAAGTGATTAGAAGAAATCTTCAAAACTTAATTTCTTACATCTTTCACCAAAAATCATCCTTCCTGATGGAGCTTTTATGTATTTTCATGCATCTTGACTTTTACTACAATATCAAAGAGAAAACAATCAAAAACGATAAAAGTTGCTTAAGACTTTGCAATTATTCTCAGTTAAAAGCCTCAAATGTGTTAGCATCTTCTCACACATCAACACCCTCAACTTAAAACAATTGCTTGTCCTTAAGGAACTAAAACACAACCAAGAGGATACAAAGTACATTCAACAGTCAACCGTCCATATCAGCTCAAAACATCTTCACCATCTCCAAGGTCAATTAATATAAAAACAACTGTGTATATTATTGAAAAACAAGAATGCGACATATAGGAATCAAGATATGGCATCAATTCAGCAACAACAACCATACATGTACCATGACTACACTATCCAAATAAGTTAGCAACCAGCAACGTAATCAGTGTGTCCTCACTACAAAGAAGTCCCTCTTCACTTATATCAGACATCACCTATGTAACCATGGGGACAATCAAAAGACGCTCACTCTCATAATGGAGGTCCAATCAATGTATGCAAAATACCATTGACTTGCCCTTATTTTCATTACCAAGATTTTTACACTGGTCAGCTAGGATCACTATAGGTCTTCTCTTTTTCTTGTAATGTAGGCTAGGGGCTGGTATGATACTCGATGATATTAAAAGTTAATATACCTCCTTGACACTACACTAGCTTCTAGGGTCTCACTTATTAACCTTTTTCTATTCTTCTCTTTTCTTGATCACACATATTCAGGATGGGTGCGGTCTTTTTGACAGTCATTTCTTTTTTTTCACAACTTTTTTTTTCTTATTCTTTTTCCACCGCACCCAACTTTTTATTCTTTTCTTTTATTCTACTTTTCTTCATGCTCATTTTACATCGTACACCCCTATGGTATCCACCCTCAACTTAGGCTATTTTCCTAAGTCAAAGTGCACAATGTCCAAGGAGGACCAGGGCAAAAATAGGTTCATTATGATACAAATGGGAAGGAGATAGGTATAATAAAAAGATTAGGCATTCAGGCTCAAAATCAGAATCAAGGGATATTATTTACACATGGAAGGTCATTTAGGATAAAAGTGGACTAATATCAACAACGGCCTATGATCCTTTCCTAATTGCTATCCTACAACCAAGGCAAGACCAATTGGGCAAGTTCTGGATTTAACACATAACCGGAACTAGGTAGTATCTAACACACACATGGCACAAAGGTACATCACAAGCTACTACCCATTCGGTTCATGCAATCATTTAGCAATGGTTATCATGTCACTAGTACTAATGCCATAACAAGACGCACAGTGGTCATACATAAATGCATATCACACAGTTATTAAATAGACTATTGAAAAGGTGTTCAAAAATCAACAAAAATATGTTAACTACCTAAGGTAATTATATTTCTCCTAGTCAACTGCAATATTTTACAATAAATCACAATACGCCTAAATATGCTGGCTCTACTAGAAATAAGACTCTGGGGAAAAGAGGAATGGCAACAAAAACCCCAAGAGGACATCAACACCCACAAGTAGCCCCACCCTCAACTTAAAATCAGGCAATTTCCCCAATGTATCAAACCAAAATAAGAGAGTTAGAAATATACCTGTGGCACCTTGGGTGCAAAGATCTGATGTCAATCACATAATACGAATACAAACCACAAAATACATTGGGTTGCCTCCCAAGCAGCGCCTGATTTATTATCGCAACATGACCCAACTCAGTTTTTTCCTCCACCTTAAGGATATGAATTTTACACCAACATAGAGTCCATCTTCTTGCCTTACTTATAGGGGTGGTATAAAAATTAAGAGGTTGAGTAATGGATTGAGCATGATAAACCACTCGGCATTAAAGTGACGTGTGTTTTTAGGTTGCTTATCAAGTGTAAAATAAATAATATAGGATTATTATTCCTTATCTTCACACTCTTCCACTATTTTAGATGATTCCATAGACAAGATATCATCTAAACATAGTGTGGAAAAATGCTTCGAGTGAGGCCCAACTAATTCTACGTCAAAATTTACACTATCTACTACAACTCACTTTTATTCTCCATCTCAATGTCAGTCTCAAGATCAAGATGACAATTGAGTGGTTGCGATTCTTGAATTTTCCCCTCAAATTGGCTAATATCCCCCTTATATTCTTCTTTGTTTAGCCACTGTAAATATGGTGGGAGTGGTAACTCTTTTAGCTCGGGCCACAGTAGTTCTTTAATCTCTAAAAATTTTTTCATCAATTTATTCATTGGAATCACGACAGCATACATATCTTTAGTATTATCACTTTGACCACAAGCTAAACACCAAGTTACAGTAAGTAGGACAGTATCCGCATCATATTGTGAAGGTCCCGTCTATGCACATCCAGGTAAATCTGGACAACAAGCCTTAAAATATGGTCCCCCATAATAATAACAAGAATCATCACAAGAATCATCATCACTCAAAAGACCATCTATCCAGGCTGACATCTTAAGAATTGTGTGAGAAAAATAAAAATAAAAAAAAATAATAAACTAACAAATATTTACAAGTTTTAATTCAAGCAAGTAAACTAAAATTCCAAACCAACTCAATACGCCACATTATTCCCTAGCAACTACACCATTTTTGGTAATGCTCAATTTACACGTCAATTTAGTGTAAGGCGATCGTCGTCAATATATTTACCCAACTTTAGAATTGGGGTTGAATCCACAGGGAACAATGTGAGTGGCAATTAAACTAGTTTGAAACTAAAGCTACAAGTTAGAATCCAAAAACTGGCATGAAAAGACAAAATGAGGGTCTTTAATGATTGCACAAAAGTTATTAACACTTTAATTCGCCTTAGAACTCAAATCTTAAATTGTAATATTTCAAATCAATGATATAGATAAACTAGGGCTTTGATCACTATGATTAGTAATCCTCCATCGAATAATACTTGTAGTATTAGATTCTCGTGACTTATGGGAAACACTAAATTATCAGTTGTGACAGTCCATCAAAGTGTTTCTCAACCTACCTAGATGTTGACCTCCCTAATTCTCTCAAACTTAGGAAAGCATTCTATTCATACTGATTTTATCTCGAGTTGATCAATCTTATTACAACATTAATCATTAGATGAGAACTTAACCTTCCCAAATCCTCATTGATAATTTGCTACCTTTAGTTTATTTCTCAGTTTGACCAAATCAATAGAAGGCGGGATCTATTATTTATAACCAATAAATAACAATCATAACAATGGAATTATGAAGATGTCTTCACAATCACTCAAATCCTAGCAAACTATTAAATCCATGGAGGAATAATCATAGATCCCATAACCCTAGTTGTGTGTTTTAGTTCCACATGAAAGTGAAACCAATAACAACAACTGAATTCATAATTCAAAGTGATTAAACTTACAAAAGATATAGTCAGAAATTGATTCTCTTCCAAAATTCAAGATGAATATCCAACAACTAAATTAAAGAATTGCAAATTGAATTCTATGTTAAGAGAGAAAAATAGGTAAACTGGCCTTTGGAATGAGTTCCATCCGTTTGAAGATGTCCGAGATGATGCCTCCTCAATGAACCCTAAAAGCTTCTATTTATATTCACGACTTCCGAAAAATCTAAAATTAAGAATTCAAAATTTTTATTTTAGGTGACGTCATGTCAGATAACTTATCACAAATCTTATATGTTATCAGAGAATGTTGTCAGGTCCTCTTTATCAGTCTGACGACCTGTGTAATAACTTACCATAATTCTGATAAGTTATCAGACTTATCATCAAACCTTGCTTCCAATTTCTACCTTCTTATTATGAGTGACGACATACTTGACGGCTTATCAGAGATCTGATTACTTACCAAGATATGTCATCCAAAAATCTTTAATTTTCTTGATCTCTGCCTATGTGTGATGACATGGTTGGATAGCTTATCACATATCTAATAGCTTATCAGACTGAGTCTTCAGAAGAAATCTTCAAAACATTAGTTCTTGCATCTTTCACTAAAAATCATCCTTCTTGATGGAGCTTTTATGTATTTTTGTGCATTTTGACTTTTATTGCAATATCAAAGAGAAAACAATCAAAAATGATAATATTTGCTTAACACTTTGCAGTTATTCTCAGTTAAAAGTCTCAAATGTGTTAGTATCTTCTCACACATTACCCACTAACATGTGACTCATAATGGCGGCTAGGTCAGTAAAACTACCTTATTTTATATGATGTGTCGGTGAAGGTAGCTAGCTTTATATTTCCTATGGATTTCATTATTCTGGATTGCAAGGTGGACTTCGAGGTGCCCATAATCTTGACTTGACCTTTTCTCACAACTGGAAGTATGTTGATTGATTTTAGAGATAAGAAGCTCTTATTCAGGATGAATGATGAGGTGGTAAGATTTGATATGTGCCAATCAATAAAGCAGTATAAATAAATAAATGTGTTCTTAATTATTGATGTGTATTATAAGGATGAGCAGGAGGTGTCAATAGAGGAGAAACTTGTTGTCAAGCCTTTATTCGTAGTTCTGATAAATTTTGATCCTGAAGGCATTGAGAAGTACAAAGAGATTATTTATGCTTTGTTGGGAATGGGTTCATACTCTTATGCTCCTAAGAAGCTAGATATTGATCTTGTTAATTGACCAACACCGCCGGCTAAGCTATCCATTGAGGAGCCACTAGTGTTAGAACTGAAAAAACTACCTGGGCATTTAAGGTACGTGTTTTTGGGCAACGAAAACACGCTAACCATTATTATTGCAGCTGATTTAGGCGAGCAGCATGTCAAACTACTTGTTTTAGTACTTTAGAGGTACAAGAGAGCAATAGGATATACTATCATAGATATTATTGGCATTCTCCCTGGTATCTGCACGTATAAAATACAACTTAAGGAAGATTGTACTCCAAACACCAAGCACCAGTGTTGTCTTAACCCACCAATGCAAGAGGTGGCTAAGAAGGAAATTATGAAGTGGTTGGATACTGGAGTGGTTTACCCTATTTTTGATAGTAAATGGGTGAGCCCATTCCAATGCGTACCCAAAAAAGTAGGCATGACTGTTGTTACAAATGAAAGGAATGAGTTGATTCTACTCAAGCCAGTGATTGGGTGAAGATTTTGCATGGACTACCATAAACTAAACTCATGGACTTTGAAAGACCATTTCCCGATGCCTTTTATGGACCAAATGCATGATCGATTGGCCGAAAGGGGATGGCATTACTTCTTGGATGGGTATTTATCGATATAAATAGATCTGTATTGATCCTAAAGATCAGGAGAAGATAACATTCATAAACCCGTATGGCACCTTTGCATTTAAGACGATACCGTTTGGGCTAAACAATGTACCTGCTACTTTCCAATGGTGCATGATGTTTATTTTCTCAGATATGGTGGAGGATAACTTAGAGGTGTTCTTGGATAGTTTCTCCGTGGTGGGAGATTTGTTTTATCTTTGTTTGGCAAACCTGAGTATGGCATTGCAAGGATGTGTTGAATTTAATTTAGTTCTTAATTTGGAGAAATGCCACTTTATGGTAAAGGAGGGCATCCTTCTCAGGCATAAAATTTTAGCAAAAGGGATAGAGGTTGATCAAGCCAAGGTTAAATTTATTAAAAAACTACCACCTCCCATTTAAGTAAAGGGAGTGTGTAGTTTTCTTAAATATGTTGGCTTTTACCAAAGGTTTATAAGAGACTTCTCGAAGGATGCAAATCTACTTTGCAAACTTTTGCCGAAAAAAGTGAATTTCTTTTTTGATGATGATTACTTGAAGGAATTTGAATGCCTTAAAAAGAAACTGGTTGAGGCCTCTATCATTGTTGCACCAGACTGGTCAAAATTGTTTGAGATCATGTGTGATACAAACGGTGTTGCCCTTGGAGGTGTGTCGAGAAAAAAGAAGGATAAATTGTTTCATCCAATATATTATGCCAATAAAGAACTGAATGGAGCACAAAACAACTACAACATCACTGAACAGGAACTCCTAGCTATACTGTATTCTTTGAGAAATTCAGGGCTTACCTACTTGGGACCAAGGTGGTAGTTCACATTGACCATGTATCCTTGAGGTATTTGATGGCTAATAAGGATGCAAAACCAAGGTTGATTAGATGAGTGTTGTTGCTACAAGAATTTGACTTTGAAGTCAAAGATATGAAGGGTTGTGAAAACCAAGTGGTGGATCTTCTGTCTAGAATAGAAAGGGAGCAGGCAGTTAGTGATGAAATGGATATAATTGATGCATTTCCTGAGGAGGAGATCTTGGCTTCTGCTATGAAGAAAATGCCTTAGTACGTTGATTTTGCAAATTATGTTGCGAGTGAGGTCATTCCAGAAAATATTTCTTTCCATCAAAGAAAGAAATTCTTCATGATGGTACATTACTTATGGGATGAATCGTATGTTTTTCGGTGATTTGCTAACAATATTACAAGGATATGTGTGCTAGAAGTGGATATAATATGTATATTAGAAGCATGTCATGCATCCCTATTTGGAGGTCACAATGTAGGTGATCGAATGTCTAGGAAGGTATTGCAGAGCGGTTACTATTGGAAAATGTTGTTCAAGGATGCTCATGAGTTTGTGCGGAAATATGACCAATGTCAGAGGCAGGGTTCGATCTCCAAAAGATATGAGACGCCTTTGACTAAGATGCTTAAAGTGGAGTTATTTCACATCTAGGGCATCGATTTCATAGGTCCTTTTGTAAGCTCATATAGGATGAATTATATTTTCGTTACTATTGACTATGTATCAAAAAGGGGTTGAAGCTGTTGCCTTGTCTGATAATGAAGGAAAGAGTGTTGTTTCTTTTCTCAAAAAGAACATCTTCTCTCATTTTGGAGTACCATATACTATTATAAGTGATAGAGGATCTCATTTTTGCAACAAAGTGTTTTAAGATGCCTTAGTAAAACATAGGCTGAAACAGCATAGAGTAGCCACTCCATATCACCCACAAACTAGTGGGCATATGGAGGTGTCAAACTGAGAGATTAAAGCCATCCTAGGCAAAATGGTGAACGCTAGTCAAAAAGATAGGTCTTGAAAGCTTGATGATGCCTTATGGACATATTGAACTAATTTTAAGACACCCATTGGCATGTCACCATTTTAGTTAGTCTATAGCAAAGCATGACACTTACCAATAGAAATGGAGCACAAGGCTTTATGGGCCCTCAAAAGGTTAAATTTAAGTTGGAAGGAGGTAGCAGAGCTAAGATTGGGACAACTAAATGAGATGGATGAATTCCATCTCATGGAATATAAAAGAGTAGACCTATATAAATAAAAGATAAAGAAGTATCATGATTGGAGGATCGAGAATTGAGATTTCCAAAAAGGTGACTTGGTTCTTCTGTTTAATTCCAGACTCAAATTGCTCCCAGGTAAGCCTAAATCAAAGTGGTCAATCCCATATAGAGTTAGTTAAATCTACTCATATAGAGTAGTAGAACTTGAAAATGAAGACGGCAGCATCTTCAAGGTAAATGGGCAACGAGTCAAACCTTTATATCAGTCCAAAAGACTCAATGAAAAGTATTGCTACTATCTGTCTCAATGAAGTCTGAGGTAATCGAGATACCTGAGTGATGCCGTGATGTAAAATCATGTGCTACATAGGAGGCAACCCATGATCCTCGAGCTTGATCTACTCCAGGTATACCTTAACCCTTAGTTCAGTTTTTCTTTGATTTTAAGTAGAGAGTGTAGGGTGAGTTGTTGTTATAATATTTTGTAGTTGACTGGGAGAAATACAAGTACCTGAGGTAGTTGACATGGTTCTGCTATCTTGTGAACACCTCTCAAATGGTTGAATTCCTTAACTGTCTGATTTACATCTAATTGTGACCAGTGTGCATCATTGTATGGTATTAGTTCTAGTGACTTGATAACCATTGCTAAACAATTGCATGAACTGGATGAGTAGTAATTTATGATATACTTATGTGCCATGTGAGTGTGAGATTTTACTTAGTTCCCTTTGTATGTTGAATCCAAAACTTGTACGGTTAGTCTTACCTAGGTTGAAGGATAAGGGTTAGGAAAGGATCATTAGCCATTTTGATATTAGCCAACTTTAGCCTAAATGACCTTCCCTGTATGCATAATGCCTATTCTTTTGATTATATTTATCACCTTCCCATTTATATCACAATGAACCTATTTTGGCCCTGGTCCTCCTTGGAGATTGTGCACCTTGACTTAGGAAAATGGCCTAAGTTGAGGGTGGCTATCATAGGGGTATGTGATGTAACATGAGTGTGAAGAAAGGTAGAATGAAAGAACAAAATAAAAAGCTAGGTATACTGGAAAATAACAAGAAAAGACAATTTGTGAAAAAAAAGTGATTGTAGAAAGGACCGCACCCATCCTGAATATGTGTGATCAAGAAAAGAGAAGAATAGATAAAAGCTAATGAGTGAGATCCCAAAATCTAGTGTAGTGTCAAGGAGTCTTAGTTAATTTAAATATCATTGAGTATCATACCATCCCCTAGCCTACATTACAAGCCAAAGAAAAGACCTATAGTGATCCTAGCTGACCTGCCTGGAAATCTTGGTAATGAAAATAACGGCAAGCCTATGGTATTCAACATACACTGATTGAAACCTCATTTTTAGAGTGAGTGTCTTTTTACTGTCCCCATGGTTACATAGGTAATATTTGATATAAGTGAAGTAGGACTTCTTTGTAGTGAGGGTACACTGGTTATGTTGTTGGTTGCTAACTTGTTTGGATAGTGTAGTCTTGGTAAATGCATGGTTGTTGTTGACAAGCAGATGCCATATCTTGATTCCTGTGTGTTGCATTGTTGTTCTTCAATAACATACACAGTTGTTTGTATATTGATTGACCTTGGAGATGGTGAAGATGTTTTGAGATAATATAGATGGTTGACTACCGAATGCACTTTGTATCCTCTTGGTCGTGTTTTAGTTGCTTGAGGACAAGCAATTTTTTTATGTTGAGGGTGTTGATGTGAGAGCAGATGCTAACACATTTAAGTTTTTTCCCTAAGAATAATTGCAAAGTCCTAAGCAACTTTCATCATTTTTGATTGTTTTCTCTTTGATATTGCAGTAAAAGTCGAGAGACAAGAGAATCAGCAATTATGAGAATAAAAGATTTGATTTCTTAGCAAGTAGAGAAGGAAGAATAGCTGACGACTTGTCTAATAAGTCGTCAGCCTTTTGATAAGCTATTAAAGTTGCCGTCAATCTTAGACAGCGAATGGCCTTCAGCTGGAATGTTTGACGACATCAGTTATAAACTTCCAGAAGTGTGATAAGCCATCAGGATCGTCGTCCGGCTTAGGCAAGAAATGGATTTTGAAGTGAAGAAGTGACGATATCTCTAATAAGTTGTCACATATCTAATAAGCCATCAAGACTCATCGTCATCCCTAGGTAGATATTATCAAAGTAAAGAGGAGCTGACAACATTCCTGATAAGCCGTCAGACTCCTGATAAGCCATCACATACATCGTCACCTATCCACGAAAATACTGTGATCTATAATTTTGTTTCCATAATTAGACTGAAGTATTTAAATAGTATGTTAGGTTTTTCATTCAGGATCTGAGGAAATCTAGAACTCATATTTGGAGAACTTTTCTCTCTATCATCTGATTTTAATTCTTTAGAGCGATTATTACAATTGTTTTGGATTTTTCTACTTGATCAAATCTGAGAAACACTTGTTGCTATTCATCTTGCTGTAAGATCATCTATCTAAGTATGAATTAAACTTGGTGTCTTACTTATTTTATTATGAGTAGCTAAAATCCCCTAACCCGGGTTATGGGATCTATGGGTTTGGGTTTGTAATGTAACAAAGTGTTCAAGATTTTAACGGTGGTAGGAACTTCTTGTTAATTCCATTATCTTACATGATGAATATTGGTTGAAAACAATAGACTTTGCTTATGGGTGATTTACTTGAGATAAGAAATCAACCTAGTAAGAAGTCAGTTATCAACAGGGACTTGGAAGCATTAAACATCTGTTTAATAATTAATGTTATAATAAGATTAATTTACTTGGGATAACATCCTATTATGAAATATAAATTCCCTAAGTTTGAGAGAATTAGGTGGTTAAGTGTCGAAATAGGTTGAGAAACATTTAGACATAACTTCAACAAGGATAGTCTATTATTCCTACCTACCACAAAAATCATGAACCGTTACTAACGTCTATCAAATCCCAATACCCATAGTGAACATAACACTGGTTTTCCTTATCATATTGCTTTCAAACACTGAACTGAGAAGTAATTATTTGTTACACTTCTAAAAAAAACCCAATCATAGGAAATTGGTAACTATCAGTTGATTAACCCATAGATAACTCAAATTCACACCCTATTCCCTGTGGGATTCGAACCCAACCTAGTTGGGTTATATATGTACAATGATCACTTACATTCTCATAAGAGAGGTCTAGTTTGAACATTATCATTGAGGTGCAATTGTGTGTGGGTTATGATATATTTGTATAGATTTTTTTTGTTTATGATCGGTTCTACTAGGGTTGTATTAAATTGTTTGGTATTTATGGGTGAAAGCCCTAATACGCAAATGGGTTTGATGGATGAAAATCCCAAGATCTTGAAAGATCAAACCACCCTTTAAAGAGGGGTTTTGGTGAACCTTTGGAACCCATATCATCCTTGAAAGTGGGATGTGGGAATTAAGGGAATAGTAGATAACTATTGAGCTTAGTTTGCTAATTTTCGCCATCTTAGATATAAGAGTGAACATGAGGTTAACTATCCCTTAGGTACGATCCTAGAAATAAGGATACCCAATTAAGGTATTGGGTGGCTCTAAGTGTCACAGCCGTCAGCTACTCAAAAGGGTTAATTAGTGACATCTTTGAGGTTTTGTTGAAGAACTAGCCTCAAGGACTTTAAACCTATCCAACAATATCATCAACAATTAGAATTTGAACCAAATCATCACGTTCCATACACAACTTGCCCTTAGGAAAGCATAATCCCATGATATGTGCCTAATTGATTACAGTATAATTATTCTTAGTCTCGAATTAGTCCTTCAGAATCCCAAGAATTACTTTAACATTTGAAAAGATTGAAAACCCTCTAACCATTTTGTACTATGGGTTTGAACTTAGCAAGCAACTACTATTTCAGACTTACTCAATCACCACTCAGATTTTTTCTCGTGGATTCGACCCTGACTTATAGTGGGTTATATATGTTGATAACGATCGGTTTGCACTTAAATTAAGATGTAACCTGATCGTTATAAAAAAGTGCTTTATCGATACCTAGTATATTAAAATACTCTTTTTTGCTATTTTTTTACCATTTTTTGAGACTTCAGCTTGGTGTTTGAGTTTTTGAGAATTTTATTTCATTTCTAAGCTTATGTAAGCTCTAAATCCCAATTTTAATTCCTTTTCTTTGATTTTTATTATTTAAAATTTGTTAAAATTTTTATTGTAAGGTGAAATTTGGAGATTATTGTTTGAAATGCCTAATTTCAACCCATTTTTACTTGGGTTTTCTACTATGATTTCCTTTAATCCTAGAAAATAGTTTTTTCGACAAAACTCTAGTTTTACCCTTCTTTTTTGAAAGCCCATTTCGGGGGTCCATTTTGACCCTGATTCAAAAATAGGCAATATAAGTGTCGTTGGTTTCCTTTTGATAAGTAGATTATATATTTATATGTTTTAGTTGATATTGGGTCTATTAGTTGGGGGAAAGCTCCAGATTGAAGGCTTTTGGGACATGTTTTTGACTTTTAAGGTAGGTTATAGATTAACTTTCTTTATCCTGGGTTGGGTTTTTGATAATAATATAAAATCATATTAGAGGTATAGGGTTGTATTATAAAAAATATGTTAGGTGATTTACATTCCCGTGTTAGGAGCTATGTGGATATTATTTGATGATCTTGAGATACTAATTGCTATATGTGTGACCACGTGGGGTTTTATCTGATGTTGTAGCCTGGTATTGTTTTATGCATGTTTAGTTCTAATCTTTTTGGGCGAAAAAGCCTAGATTTGAGGATTTATGTGGTATTTATGACATTAACTCGTATGTTTCACTTGATGACTTTTGGACTATATTGGATGGGATGGTTAGTTGATTTGTGTGGACATTTGACTCACTTGGTTAGTATATTGGTTAGATATTGGATATTCTTATTTTTATTGATAATGAACATTCCATCCTCATAAAATATTCATTCATAAAACATAGGTATCATCATGGAAATACGGGAAATACTGGCTCTTTTTGTTAGAAAATGTGATATCTTAAAAACCCTTTATTGATGCATATGCCAGAGAAAGGATATGAATATTTATATTAGATATTAGTTATATATGGGTTAATAACCCACCTTGGGTCCTACCTTAGGAGCAGAGTTTTCTAGGTGTATACAGAGGTTGTGTGATGACGTCGTGCATTATCCCATACTTGTATTTGATGTATGTATATATTTGCTCTTCTTTCTCTACCTATTAGTGTTATATATCTATATATTAGAACTATTAGTGGAGGTAGTGTAGGCTACCAATTGGGACATATTTTGATTGTAAGTGACTTGCCCATTGTTCATGTTTATATGCATTATTTTCTAATTTACTCAGTCGGCCTATGATACCTGTTTAGTATAAGTGGACCATATTCATCCCTGTTATTCTCTTTCAGTAAAGATATGGGTATAAGTGCACCTTGCGACAATTTATTCAGGTGATACTTGGAGCCCATTTGAGGTAGCAGTTGATCCATGCATGTGGAGTTTACTTCTATCTTTTCTTATCTAAACTATGTCCTTATTTGTGCTCAAAAATAGAGTTGGTCATTTCTTTCTATCCAATGTATTATGACATTTGAGTTATACTAGTTAGTTCTTACATTGTGACACCTAGTATAGGGATATTATACTGATACCATTGACTATGTATTTTTATTTTTACTAAATATATGTGTGGTTTGACTATGCTTTAGGATTCTTCCCTTAGATTATTGTGTTGATTTCCCATATTATATAAATTTAGGTAATAGGCTTACTTGTCAAAGATCACCGTGACAAGTGTCATCATGTCCCTTTGTTTTAAGTCATGACAAATTGATATCAGAGTTGCCAGGTTCAGTGATCTTAATAGTGTAAGAACAAGGTGTCTAGTAGAGTCTCTCAGATCATGTGTAGACTTCTGCATCTATCTTTGAAAGTCTATAAAATATCTTTAAAAAACTTTTCTTATGTATTTATATATCGTATGGGTCTTTCATGCCTTATGTTCTAAGTAATATTTCACTCATTCTGCATAGATAGTAAGGACTGGATATAGTTAGGCTAGAGATTCAGATCCATTGTTCGAGAAGAGACCTAAATATAGAGGGAAGGTTATAAGCCGTGGTTAGGCTCGATGTGTAGGACAGGTATGATGATATGTCCCATCTATAGATAAAACTAAGGGACTCTTTCCTGATTGTTAACATGAACATATTGGAGATATGGGTCGTACTCTAGTTCCATCGAGTTCTTCTACCCCAGACTTGGAGAGGTTATTGGTATGCTTATTAACCCAGTTAGAGGGTGCTCCTTTGAGTGCACCTAGTGTTCCTCCAGCATTGAGTATTGTGCCTTCATATGTGATAGAATTTTCTTATGGTGTTCCCCTAATTTTAAGTGCAAATCCTCCTATTGTAGTGACATTTCCTTATGGTACTCTACAAATCTGAGTTTGTCTCCTCCTTCAGTGTCAATATCTAAGTATGATATTTTGAGGTCAAGAGTTAAGCCTTCTTTCATATGCCTTCTCAGATGGTTTGTCAACTAGTCAAATTTATTATACCTCTTATTGTTATAAGTGTAAGAGGATTAGAAGAGGTTTGAGATGTTATCTTATTTAGGTCCTCCTAGGTTCAGTGATGTTGTAGGAGAGAATGCCTATGAGTTCATGATAGATTGTCATGAGAAACTGCATAACCTCAGTTTTATTAAGTCACATGGGTTTACTTATACTATTTACTAGCTAAGAGAGGTAGACAGAGATTAGTAGAGGTCACTTATTTATTGCTAACATCTTGGATTGTTGGAGATCACTTGAGATTATTTTATAGAGGAATTTTTAGATAGATCTATTCTATTTAGTTTGAGGATCAAAGGAATGATAATTTTGATCGCTTGGAGTAGGTCTCCATGATAATTGCAGAGTATGAGGCTGGATTCCACGCCTTGTCTAGATATTTCTATGCCAGTATTGCCACTGAATTTAAGAAGATTCAGAAGTTCATAAAAGGGTTAGATGTTTCTTTTTAACTTGCTACGACTCAGATAGTATTATATTTATCATCGTTTTAGAGTATTCTGCCTCATGCTAAGATGAATGAGTATATTCTTGAAGCATCTTAGGGAGGCACCAAGAGGATGCGCTATCAGGGTAAGTTCAAAGGTCACACCTCTATATGTAGACATACTAGATGTTTTTATGGGTATCATAATAGATCATTATAGGCATCCTAGTAAAGTTTAGGTGGTAGAAATTTTAGTTTGGCTGCTTCAAGTGGTCATCCTAGGTAAGTCATACATCTTTCCATTGAGATGAGCCATAGAGTTTGTTATGTTTGTGATGAGATTGTCCATTTGTCCAGGTACTATCCCTACCATTTCTTTAGAGCTGCTTTTTCACTGATTATGAGATATAGAGGTATGAGAGATAGAGATAGTGGTACCCATGGTGATGGTCGTAGGCTAACCAGTCAAGTAATTAATAGGGCCAGTGTTATACTATACCATCCAGGATGTAGGTATAGGCCTCTAATGCTATCATCAAAGATATCATCCCAATTTATTTTAGGTCAACATCTATGTTATTTAATTTGGGTTTAGTTTTCTCCTTTGTATATTCATATTTTGCCTTGGGTTTTGATTCTATTTATGAGCCTCTTTATATGCCTATTCATATATATATCCTCGTAAGAGACTCTTTAGTGGTGTTTCAAGTGTACTGATCTTGTGTTATGACTTTTGTTGGGTGCAAGACCTGGGAATATTTGATTGTATTAGATATGATAGGTTTTGATGTCATCTTGGGTATAGATTTGTTAAATCCTTATCATAATGTCCTAGATTGTTATGATAAAACCATGACCTTAGCTTCGTCGAGTGTGTCACCAATAGCTTAAAAGAGTGTGCTTCATTTGGGTCCCAAGAGAGTTACATCTTTCATTAATGATTGTTGTTTGGTTAAGATGAAATTTTTATCTTACTTAGCTCATATTCATTATACTAGTATTACTTCACCTATTTCTTTGGATTTTGTTTATATTGGTCATAAGTTTGTGGATTTTTTCCTATGAATTTTCTTGGCATGCCTTCGTACCATGATATTGACTTTGCTATTAATATTGAGCTGGCACTAAACCTATTTTAATTCCTTCTTAGAGGATAGCCCCAACGGAGTTTAAGGAATTGAAGGATAAGTTGTAGGAGTTATTGGATGAGGGATTAATCTGACTGAGTATATCACCTTGGGGTGATCTTTTTTATGATGAAAAAAATGGTTCTAAGCATATATGTATGTATTATCGATGATTGAACAAGGTTACAGTTAAGAAAAAGTATTCTCTTCCTCGTATTGATAATATGTTCAACCATCTTTAGGGTGTTTTGGTGTTTTCAAAGATTATTTTGAGGTTTGTATATTAACAGTTGAGTATTAGAGCTTTGAGTATTTTGAAGATAGCTTTTTGAACTTAGTACAGTCATTATAAGTTCTTGGTCATGTTCTTTGGGTTGACCAATGCCCAGGCGCGTTCATAGATTTTATGAACTAGGAATCTCAATCATATCTCAACTCTTTTGTTATTGTATTTATAGATTATATCTTAGTTTATTCCAAAAGAGAGGCCAATCATGAAGAGCATTTGCAGATTGTGCTTTTCAGATTAAAGGATGAGACGATCTATGCTAAGTTCTTTATGTAAGTATTTTGTTTAGATTTTGTCTCTTTCTTGGGCCACATGGTGACAAAAGAGAGTATTATGATTAATTCGGCAAAGATTACAGTATTTCATGATTAAGCTAGGCCTACTTCTCATATTGAGATCTGGATTTTTGTTAGTTTAGCTGGTTATTATCAGCATTTTGAGGGTTTTTCATCTATTGCATTTTCATTAACCAAGTTGACGTAGAAGAAGATTTCCTTCCAATGGTTCAATCTTTGTTAAGTCACCTTTCAAAACCTCAATGACTAGTTGACTTCAGCTTCTATCTTTACTTTGCTCAAGGAGGACATAGATTTTACCATCTTTTGGGATATTTAGGTGTTGGGTTAGGTGTTGTGTTGATGCAAGAGGGTAAGGTAATTGTTTATGCTTCTTATCAGTTGCAACCCCACGATATTAATTACCCTGCCCATCTTTTGGAGTTGTGTGCGGTTGTTTTTTCTTTGAAGTTGTGGAGGCACTTCTTGTATAGAGTCCATTGTGATTTTTTCTTGGATCATGGTATCCTTTCGTATTTCTTCACCAATAAGATCTTAACATGAGGCATTGTCATTGGCTTGAGTTTCTTAAGGACTATGACTTAACTATTATTTATCATACAAGCAAAGCTAATGTGGTTGCAGATACCCTGAGCTAAGATTTGACTAGCAAGGGTAGTTTTATACATCTTTGGACTTAGGACAGACCTTTGACCTTTGAGGTCTAGCCTATGGTAAACAGATGGTTAAGCTTTGTATTTCGACAACTGGGTGTGCTTTCGCATTTATGGAGGCTAGGTCTTCTATGATGGAGCAGATTTAGGCCTATCATTTTTATGATGTTGGGAATAGAGTGACTCAGGATAAGTTGTTGAGTGGTGAGGCCAAGAAAGTCTCACTTAATTTAGAAGGTGTTTTGAGAATTGATAGTCGAGTTTGTGTATTGAGAGTAGGTGATTAGATTACATTGGTTTTAGAGGAGGATCATTGTTCTAGATATTCCATCCATCCAGGAGTAACTAAGATGTATTATTATTTAAGATAACATTACTGATGGGGTGGTATGAGGAAGGATGTAAAAGATTTTGCAGCACATTGATTATGTTGCCTGCAACTGAATTCTGAGAAAATTACACTCGGTGGTTTGCTTTAAAGTTTACCCATTCCAAAATGTAAATTGGAATAGATAACTATGGACATCATGAAGGTATTTTCTCATACTTCTTGGGGTTAAGATATTGTTTGTGTCCTCATGGATTAGTTGACCAAATTTTCTTATTTTATTCTATTTCAAGTTTCTTTCAGTGCTGAGAGGTTGTCTGGTATCTGCATTTGTTAGATAGTACATCTTCATGGTGTGTCAGTGTTTATCATCTCAAATCATGGTTCAGTGTTCATATCTTACTTTTGGAAGACATTTTAGGAGGAGGTAGGTATTTGTTTTGATCTTAGTATATCTTTTCACCCCCAGACTGATGATCAGTCAGAGCAGCCTATTTAAATTTTAGAGAATATGCTTTGCGCTTATCTAATAGTCTTTAAAGGCCAGTGGAAGCAATATCTAGCGTTGGCAAAGTTTGCATATAATAATATCTACCATTGAAGTATTGAGATAGCTCCTTTTGTGGCTTTGTATGGTAGGCGTTGTGGCTCTTTAGTTGGTTAGTATGATGTTTTAGGTATTAGACCTCAAGGTATGGACTTGCTTCATGAGTCCTTGGATAGGGTTTGGGTTTTTCATGATAGACTTCCGCAGCTAAGAGTAGTCATAAGTGTTATGTGGATAGTAGATTTCGTGCCTTGAGATTCAATGCTAGTGATTGTGTTTTTCTTTGTGTTTTTCCCGTGAAGGTTATGTTGAGGTTTGGGAAGAGGGGAAAGCTTAGACCCAGGTTTATTAGACCTCTTGAGATTCTTTAGACTATTTGATTTGTGGCTTATGACTTAGCAGTGCCCCCAAATTTGTTAGTTATTCTTCTAGTTTTTCATGTCTCCATGCTTCAGTCTTACATAGTAGAAAAGTCCCATATCATTTATTGGGATTCAATCCAGTTAGGTTAGCAGTTCTCTTTGGTTGAAGAGTTGGTCTCCATTTTAGCTAGGGACATTAGAAAATTATGTTCTAGAGATATTCTAGTGATCAAGGTCTAGTATAGATATCAACTTATAGATGAGGCTACTTGGGAGATTAATTTGGATATGCATAGTTGATATCACTATCTTTTTGAAGGTTTAGGTTTTTCCCTTACCTTTATTTTAGGGACGAACTAGATTCTTAGTGGAGGATAATGTAATGACCTGACTTTTGGCGATTTTTGTTGCATATTTATTTCAATGTGATTTGGCTATTTTACACCTCCTCATGGTTATATTGTGGTATTTGTGGGATGTGGGGATGATTGGCATGGTTCCCAATGTATTTCAATGTAATTTATGTGAGTTTGTTGTTTTTGGTGCTTGAAAGGCCTTATAGTTGACTTCTTTCAATAGTTATTGACTTGTGCAGCAAATGGCAAAAAAGGCTACGCTTGCAGATCTCGAACGTCGATTTTAAGTTAGTATAATAGTTGGTGTGGTTTTATGGCCTTTATATCTCATTTTGATTCTCAGTATGGAATGTTGCGAAATTGGTTATTGGGGGTCAACTCTATGAAAATGGTGTTTTCTCAAAAATCTACTATCATTATTGAGTTTGGAGCATCAAATTTGGTAGGGTAGCATATTTCATTTGTATTATTGGTATTTCAGATGAATCCCAAGGAGGCTATAGAGTCTTGGAATTCTCTATGTCTCTAGCTTGTGTATAACTGCTAGTGTGACCTCTAAACAAGCCATTTTGGGCACTTTAGTGAAGGGTGCTTTAGTGGCCTTTTGTTTCTAAAGATGCCTTGGGGGTGTAACAGGTACTGCTACAGCAGGTACTGCTAAAGCAGGTACTGCTAAAGCAGTAACCTGGTAGCATTAACGGATTGTCACTCACACGTGGATATTGCTTTAGCGACACCTGGACTCTTTAGCGCCTACTACTAAAGCGACCCATGGTCTACTTTAACGACACCTGGTATATTTAAATACTCATTTTTGTGATTCTTTACCATTTTTGAAACCTAGAGCTTGGGGTTTGTGGTTTTGAACATTTTTTCCATTTCTAAGCTTGGGTAAGCTCTAAATTCCATTTTCAATTACTTTTCTTCAATTCTTTTCATCTAAAATTTGTTAAACTTGGATCCAAAGGTGAAATTTGTGGATTTCGGCCCAAAAACCATAAAACTAATATTTCTTCTATTTAAACCCTAATTTCAGCCCATTTTCACTTGGGTTTTCTCCTATGAGTTTCTTTAATCTTGTAAAATATGTTTTGGATAAAAACTTTAGTTTTACCCTTCTTTTTTGATAGCCCATTTTGGGAGTCCATTTTGACCTCAATTCAAAAGTAGGCGATATGGGTGTCATTGGCTTCCTTTTTATTCATAGATTCTACATTTATATGCATTAGTTGATTTTGGGCCCATTAATTCAGGGTCTATTCATTAGGGGAACGCTCCAAATTAAAGGCTTTTAAGAATGATTTTTGACTTTAAAGGTAAGTTATGACTTAAGTTTCTTCAAACTGGGTTGGGTAGTTAATAATAATGTAAAAGCATGCTAAGGGTATGGGGTTGTATCATGGAAAATGTGTTAGGTGATTTACGTGCCTATGTGGGGGCCTATATGGATAATATTTGTTGATCTTAAGACATTATTTGCTATAAATTTGACCATATAGGGTCTTACATGATGTTGTATCCTTGTTTTGTTATATGCATGTTTGGTTTTATCTTTTTGGGGTAAAAACTTGATTTTGGGATTTAGTTGGTATCTATGACATTACCTTGTATGTTTCACTTAATAGTTCTGGACTATACCGTATCGTGGATGGTTGGATGATTTGAGTGGATTTTTTGCTCACTTGGTTGGTATATTTGTTGGATATTTGATATTCTCATTTTGGTTGATTGTGATCATTACATCCTTATATCATATTCATTTATGAAACCTTGGTACCACCATGGAAATACTCAAAATACTAGAAATACTAGCTTTTTCTAATAGAAATATGGCATCTTTAAAACCCTTTACTGATGTATGTGTCAGACAAGAGATATGGATACTGGTATTGGATATTGGTTGTATATGGGTTCACAAACCCCCCATGGATCCTACCTTAGGAGCACAACTCGGTAGATGTATACAGAGGTTTTATGATGACCTCGTGCATTACGTAATCTTCATCATCCTTATTTCATCGCACATCATACATTGTGCTTATGTCACGATTGTATTTCTATCTTTGACTTGATATCTATCAATTTTTTCTATCTTTCCGTACTTGTATTTGATGGACATGTATATTTTCTTTTCTTTTCTGTTCGTGTAAGTCTTATATGTATGTATATTTGAACTGTTAGTAGAGATAATGCGGGCTACCATTTGGGACATTTTTTACTGCAGGTGACGTGCCTATAGTTTGTGTTTATATGCTTTATTTTTTCCTTTACTCAGTCAGCCAATGATACATACTGAGTACAAGTGGACCATACTTATCCCTACTGTGCCCTTTCAGTGTAGATCTAGGTATAAGTGTTTCTCACAATAGTTGATTCATGCCATACTAAGAGCCCATTCGAGGTAGTGGTTGATCTATGTATTCAGAGTTGACTTCTACCTTTTCTCATCTAGATAATGTCTTTGTTTGTATTGAGAGTCTGAGTTACTCCTTTTTTGCTATCTAGTGCATTTTTACATTTGAGTTATACTATTCAGTTCTTACATTGTGACACTAGGTTTTAGGATATTATATTGGTTTCTTTAACTTTTTATTAAAATTTTGGTATGTATATGTTTGGTTCGACTCCATTCTAGGAGCCTTGCCTTGGGTTTTGGTATTGATTTCCTTTTTTATATCAGTTTGTGCAATATGATTACTTATCAAGGCTCATTGTGACAAGTACTATCATAAAACTTGGTTTTGGGTCATGACATAGATTGACTACGACATTATAGATTTACATTGCATTCTTTCATGCATGTTCATTGCCAATCACCAGTATATTATTTGGTGCTTATATCTACCATCCTTATGAGGGTTGCATAACTATAGGCTATGATTGTTGTTTGCTGAGTATTGATGAAATTGTCTGAATATATGGGGCCCCAATTAGGTAATATTTGTTTTGAGTAGTTGGTTACTTTATGATTGTTATTATGGTTAGTTCATGATAGGTTGATTAGGGACTGGTATTGATCTTTAAGGTATGATTCTGATTCCTTTTTGTTTGGTTATTTATATTATGCATAGTGCATCATGCTTAGACATTGTTACTATAAGCCAGATCATGCTAGAAATAGGTTTCCTACTTGATTAGGATTTCCTAGAGAGGCTTTGTCTACTATCTTCGATTGTACCTTTGAGTTGGCCTAGTATACCTATATGTACATATGTATCTAGCTATGATATTATTGTATATCACTCTATTTCCTTGCTTATACATATTGTATAGGTATTCTTTGACCTTGTATACTATTGTATATCTTTATGCTATCCTCTAGTTGAATATTGGCCGGTGATCTGGGACATAGAGCTTTAATTCCTGAATACATCTAGAATAGGATAGTTTATCCTTATTGTTTCTCTTGCTTTATTATATCAGTTTCTTAGATATTTATTTGTAGTTTATATTCCTACTCTATATGTTTTTTATTTATGCATTATCTTTGAATCTCAGCTGGCAGTTGCCTATTGAGTACCACGTGTTTAGTACTCATACTACACTTCTACAGCCTACAGATCATAGCATAAGTTCTATCCATTGTTGTGTGCATCATACAGAGAAGCTATGGGCCAGAAATTTAGGGTGAACTTCTACCATTCTGAGTACTCCTATTCTCCCTCTTGCAGTTTAAACAGATCTCTATATTGAATTTAGATATAGGTTGTATTTGTATATTTATACGGTATTGAACCTTGTGTTCTTATTGTGCTAAAATTTTTGGTACTAACTTGGACAGGTTTTAGGACTACTATATATATTATCCCTTGTACCATATTTATTTACTATTTTCCTTTCTTTTCTATGAATGGTCTATTAAAAGTTGTTTAGGACTATGGATAGGCTTACCTACCAGCTGAAGAAATTGGGTCATTACAAATTGGTATTAAATCCATGTTTATCGGTGCATTAGTATAAGATCTTGGTGTCTAGTGGAGTCTTGGGATCAGAGTGAAGACCTCCGTATCCTATCTTTTGAAGGCTACAAGGCATTATTAGGAAATTTTGTTCTTGACTCTTTATCAAGTTTGTATTTGTATGAACCTCCACTATATTCTTTGACTCTATTCTATTCTAAATGGATGATATGAGATTATCAATAGATGTGGATGGGACTTTGACATGTTTCTATAGTTATGGTACAATATGACTAGGGATTCAGTGGCTAATACCAATGATCTTCAGCATTAGTAAGATTATTTATAGCCAACCCAGGCTTCGATAGAGTTTGTGACCACTTAATCCTTACATAATTCGACATTGGGGATTCTAAACCTTTTTAGGAACATGCCACAGCTAGAGATGATATCTTGTACATATAGCAGTTCTTAGGATAGAGTGGGTTTATCGATGTTTATAAGGTTTTATTGTTGATTTTGTAGTATAAGGGGTTTCTCAAATAGATTAGAAATACTTCTATGCTATATCCTTTAGATCATGAGATGGACATGGATTTGTTTGAGGATTAGCCTACCACACCATTTAGCATTGAAGAATATAATAGCAGCTAGATCTTCTCTATCTCAAGTTTTTTATCATAAGAGTTTCGCAAAGAAAGCATGTATTAAAACTTATGGTAGTCACAGTAAGATTCCATTTCATGGTATAATGTTATTTGTATTCCATCTGAGAGTAAGGATTGCCTCATTGAGGATCAGCTTCACTTGTAGCCTCTAAGTTCCATACAGATAGTGTCTCAAACTATAGGTGGCTCTTAGATTATTCATGGTTGTCACAATGGGCAAAGTTTTCATCAAAACTTATGGAGTGTTCGGTATGGATGTTTAGGTCGTGGCATCCATTTTGGATCAGTGGGTACAATACCTAAAGAATATTTTAGGAGTTGTGAAGAGATTGGTCATTAGTATAAAGAGTTCCCCAGATATGAGTTTGTTGTTTATATAAAGTTAGCATATATTTCCCACCAGCCTAGACATCTTAAGGTATGTTATGATTCAAGGTAGGATGGTCATCTAAGTAGGAAGTGCTTCTGACATCAGTTGCTCAGCTAGTTAGGGTTAACCTATATTTTCTGCTTGGACAGGTCTTTTAAGGGTTTTCTAAAACTCTAAAGAGACCATTCATAATCTAGAGTTTGTCCTCGATACAAGTATATTAGTCCTCCAGCTTATCTAGATTAGTCTTATAGCAATATGGCACCTTCAGTTAAAGGTGGGGCACTTGGTATCTCGATTGGTAATTCAAATCCTTGACCAGAGCTTGGACCTATTTAGATTCATACCCCATTGATTATATCAAATGTATGACTTTGGGTTCCACATTGGTAAATGTGCATTTATTTCCTTTCTTTACTTTTTTATTCGAGTGTATTAGGATTTAGATACCTATCGATGATTATATATATTGGCATTTTTTATACTGAATGTTTTTTACCATGTTGTAGAGCTCATGATTATGTGATTGCCTTAGCTTAGGTGACCTTTTGCTTGGTTATACTGGTATCGTTATGGTATCAGTGTGTTGTGGCTTGATTTGGTTCATTTGGAGGCCAGTTAGTTATTGAGGTTTAGTTTTGGTTGTTTGAGAAACGAAGAAGGGAGTTTGGTTGATAAAAGGATACCAATGTCAAAATACCTTAGTAGTTTTGTTTCTAAGAGGTTATTTGGGGAGTCATTCCCGAAGCTTACAGGCCCAGTACCTCATCCCTTTAAGTTTTTTTCTTCTTTTATCCATTACCTTCTGCATCCAAAAGTCTTCTTAGAAGTGGATATTGTAATGACCTTCTAGGTATTTCTTTGATTTATGCACATTTTCAGTGTTTGGAGCCTTCCCACAGTAGCTACAAGTCATTTAAAACTTCTCAAAACTATCTATTTAGTTATCAGATAGTTTGTTTTTGTTGCTGACTCTATTCTCAATTTTGGAGCATTCGTTGTTAAGGAATTGGTTTTAGACCAAAACTCTTAGTAAATTATCTCGGTAAGAACTTCGACAGTGCCATCAGCTATAGAACGTTAATTTTAGGCTAGGTTGGCCCTTTGTTTAGACCTTGAGGCTATTGAACTCTTTTTAGGCTATTGGGTGGATTCAACTAAAAGGGAACAATAAGTGTAGGCCCTAAATTTAGTTGAAACAATCTCTAATTAAAGTTTTGATGGTTTTATTGAGACCGTAATGTCAAATTTCACACGGTAGCATAGTTTGTTTGTACGTATGAGGTTTTGAGCAAATTTTGACCACCCAATTGGAGTTTATTTTGGACTTCTAAAATTTTTTACCTTAGGTGGCTAGTGTAATAACTTAATTAGCCATTTGACCATTTAAGTGGTAGTCTCTTTTATGATATTAGGTTGCTTTTGTGGCCTTTTCCGTTTGCCAAGGGCTGCTTAAGCGATCAACGTCTGCTTTAGAAGACATTGCTTTAACGGCTAAGGCACTGCTTCAATGATTCCCACATCCCTATGCCATACCACTTTAGCAGTCAAGGAGCCACTTTAGAGGCAGACTCTTAAATGACTGGATTGTTAAATACCTTTGTTCATCTGAAATTCCCATTCATTTTCTCCATCATTTTCCATCATTGGAGAGCTTGAAGAGAGGGAAAGAGTGGGGAATCATCCATTGAAGCTAAGTTAGACTAACACCTCTTGGTCATTTTCTATTATTTTCCTCAACATTTTCCATCCCATTTCATTGTAAATTCTTAGAAATCAACTCTTTAAATCCTTAAATCTTAGTGGTTGATTAGGCCCTGATTTATGAACTATAAATGCTTAACTTTTGAGGACACATTCCTTGTCCTTTTGGAGACCTTATGATGAATTTAATTTCGGATTCTATTTATGAGCCCCGCGATCCCATTCTTAATTCAAATTAACCTGACCCTTTAAATAGTAGTATGGGTCCCCTTTTACTCCTAATGACATGTATATTACTATTTTGATAGCTTTGCGGCTACTTAGGATTATAGGGAAAATGAGAATAATTTATGGATGATTCAAGGATTAGCAATTTGGCATCGATATAGGATTTGGTCAACTCTTTTTTATTAGATATTGTATGGTATATATTACATGCTAGGAAGGATAATAGGATATTATTATGGGTAGGATATCAATTCTTAGCCTTATTTAAGAGTATGGGGATAGATGGGTCACCGACCTTTAAGTTGAATGTGTGTACTAGCGATAGGAGCCTATCAACCTAGTTTATAAGTATGCAAACCATAGTTGATACTAAGTCTCCATTTGTATAAGGTTTACAACTTGACTTAGTGCATTATCATAGTTTCCCGGCTTATAGTATTGTTGTTATACTAGTTATATACTGTTGGACCCAAGGTTGTGGTTACGATACTAGTCTATAAAGGCTTGGTCGCTTATGATTGTATTGTTTGAATACTGGTAGGGAATGAATAGGATTTAGTACATTTAGGCTCACTTAGTGGTAGATTCACAAAATCATGATTTTAATATTATCTTCATAAAAAAGGGAATTTATCCCCTACTTTTCCACTTTTAAATGGATTCTTCTATAAAGGGTATTTTACCACCCAAATATATGACTTAAGAGCTTTAGGAACTAAAAATTATGTTTAAACATTAGATCAAGATAGATTTTTATCAATGTTGTATCCACCCTTTTCCATAATTATTAACTTTGTTCGCGAGATTCTGACCCTTTCTGCTATATTATGATGATTTAGTCCTAGAGTTGATCCACAGGCATTGGATTTATAGACTTACACTCTTTTATCCATGGTTTGAGTCTGTACACCTATTATATAAATACATTTCTCTAGTACTGGATGGAGTAGATCAATGATGATGATTATTAGAAATACTAATCGAGACTAGGTCAATGTATACGGATATTTTTAAATCCCTTAGGGAAAGCTTCATCTATGAGCCCTCGTGTAGAAAATACATGACATTGTAGATGACTTTGAGAGCTATTGAGTTGGAGAAGGTGCATACATTGGATATGTAATGGCACTTGGATTGGTTATAGTTTCATGGATTTACTTTGCATTTATTCATGTGCATTGCCTATCACCAGTATGTTGTTTGGTGCTTATATCTATCAGTCTCATGAGGGGTTACGTAGGTATAGGCTATGATTGTTGGTGGTTGAGTTTTATTGAAGCTTATGATATATGTGGCCCCGATTAGATAATGTTTGTCTGGGCTAGCGAGTTACTTTATTATTTTAATTATGGCTAGTTTGGGGTAGGTTGATAATGGAAGGATACTGTGGTTTGAGGTATGATTCTGATTCTTTTTACTTTTACTACTATTTATATTATGGATAGTGCACTCATGCTTAGACATTGTGTCTATAGGACATATCATGATAGTATTAGCTTTTCTACTAGGTTAGGATTTCCTGGAGAGGTTGGGTTGACTATTTTAGTTTGTACCTTTGAATTAGCCTAATATACATATATGTATATATCTATCTATCTATGATATTGCCGTATATTTCTCTTTTCCCTTTCTTATTCGTATTGGATATGTATTCCTTGACATTGTATACTACCATATATCCTTGTTCTATCCTTTATTTGTATATTGACCAGTGATATACGGTATAGTTCTTTAGTTCCTGAATATAACTAGAATAGGATAGTTTATTCTTAGTGCCTCTTTAGCTTTATTATGTCAGCTTCTTGGATAGTTATCTATAGTTTATATTCCTTCTCTATATATTATATATATTTTTATTATCTTTGGATCTTAGTCGGTCATTGACTACTGAGTACCATATGTTTGGTACTCATACTACACTTCTCCCATCTGTAGATCATAGTATAGGTCATCACCGTTGGTGTATACATCATGTGTTGCAGATATGGATCAAAGATTTAGGGAGAGCTCCTGGCGTTAGGAGTACTACTATTCTCCCTCTTATGGTTTATATTAATCTCTTTATTGTATTCAGAGATAGGTTGTATTTGTATATTTATTCGGTGTTTAACCATGTACTTGAAACATCTTTACTTTGGACCCTTAGAAAATTTCCTAAGTTGAGCATTCTGGGCATCATACAACTTATGCATACTATTTGTATGATGTGGTACGATTTAGGGTCCGTTATCTCGTATAAAATTAGTTTGGTTGGGTTGCATTCAGTTCAAGGTATGATTAGGAATCTTACTAGATGTGTATTAGGGTATGACGTGTATGTTGCTAAATCGTATGATGCCCAAAGTTTGATCTAGATTATTCTGACCAAGGTATGGTTCAAAGGGTACTTGTCGTATAATAGGATATGACTTAGTCATTTGTGGTTGTATATTTATCAGTATCGAGGTCGAAGATGAGGCCTAGGGCCTGAGATAAGGGTACCACTTGTATAATTTAGGAGGTGTGGTCATACCCTCCTGTGGCTAATTTTAAGCTGAAGGTATTTCAGCTATTTTCCACCCCAAAACACATAAATACCTATGTTTTATAACATGTTGTGGCCTCTCATAACACATATTGAAGAATCAAAACATTCCAAAAATACTCCCTAACTCTCTATTGAATATTGTGGCTAGGGTTTCTACAAGTGTTCATCTAGAGAATCAAGAGTCAAGTTTCTCTCTGTGAATCCTTATGAATAAGGCATATGACTCATCCCTCATTGTTAGTTCATAAATATCATGTGTTTTAAAGTGTGATTATGATTCTTAAATGGTGTTTTTGAAAACCAAAATTGAGGTTTTTGTTGCATATGTTTACTCTTTGTTGAATTTGTGTTTATATATGTTTTGATAATGCTTTTCACAAGTGGGTGCTTCATAATTGTGGTTTAATAAATATATCATGGATTACCCTAAACTTGATGGGTTTTACTTTGGTTTTGCACTTTGTAAAGGTATGCCCTCAAAGTGTTTGCGAAAATGCCTAGGAGAAAAACTAGTCATATAATGAATTGGGTTTTGCATTAATGCTTTGTACATGAATGCTAATGAAGGATGAAGGATTTTGTAAAGGTTTTGATGACCAAAAATTTAATTGGAATCAGTTTTGAACTAAGGCATTGGCCTAATGAATATGAATGGTTGGTAAATGGTTTAGTAATTTCCTTATTGGCCATCCAATGATCTAATTGGTAACCTTGGTGGTTTACTTTGCTATAAAGGTTTGAGTTCCTAACCATTAAATTGATTTATGTCTCTCTTTGATAATGGGTTCGAGTCCCTAATGTTCAATTGAATTAATAGTATTGCATAGTCAATGGGTTTGAGTCCCAAAGTTGAATGACAATGGTTAGGCATTATTGTACACTTGCAAGTGGGGTAGGTATGACGATACCAATGGGATTCCTTTAGTAAGTAATTGGTTTGATGGTTGTTTATGTGAAATAATGGTCTTAAATTGGGCTTTAAAGCAAAATGTGTATCCGGGTTGTGAAAGTGGAGTCCAAAGGACTAATACTGGAAACTGCGCTAGGCAGTGCGGATGTCTTATGACCAGGTGATTTCAGTTCCCCAAATGAATATATGAATGAGAGGTTAGAGTCCCCTATATTGTATATATTGGTTCTATGTTACCTTGATTACGCTGGGAGGTTCGAGTCCTCCATACAAGCATATACAATTATGGATATTCTTTGGTTTGTGTAGTAAATGCACTGGGGGCTTTTTAGTTAGGAGAGAGTTGGACATATATAGCCAATAGGTGCCTTGTTCTATGATGGTTATGCTACACAGACAAGGTTAATATTTTTAAAGTTCATGCTAATATCTTTTATCATCCCAGTATGGTATATATGTATATGTTTGTATTGCATTGTCTATATGTGTTGGTTCAATGGTTTTGAATTATTTGAATTATTTTATCCATATCCTTTAGTTACATACTATCTCTCCAACTGCTAATCATCTTTTACATTATATCCCCATGTGATCATGTGTTGGTCATATCCTTACACCTCCTACTCAATGATGGGACTCGGGAATAGCTTGTGGTGACTTGAACTAGTGAGCGTCCATACTTCTGAAGGCTGTATTTCTTGCTTTGACTTTCCTTATATCTTTATTGTTTAGACATGGATATTAGTTTTGGAAATGGTCGGGGGCATATCCCGAACGAATAATCTTGGATCTATTTTAGAGGCTTTATATGGACAAACTTTGGACTTGGGTATGTCATGAAATGGATGAAGATTTGATTATGTTATGGTTGTTATGTTGTTATTGGATGGTTTGACTTATTTTTGTTGGTCATGGTCATAGGTCTATCCCAAAGTCTTTGAGTTTTACATTACTCTATCTTGTTATATAGATGGAATTCACCTATGTCATTATATATATTGGTTGGTTGGATTTGTTAGTGGGGTATCTCCAGTCCTTGTTGGACTTGAGATGCCCATTATGATAAGGCTCTGGTTTGGGTCATGTCAAGTTGGTATCGGAGCCTAGGTTCATGGTAAATTGGGTGTCCACAAAGTTGTTTCAGGCAGAGTCTCTTTTATGGGTATGTAGTGTGTCACACTTATAAAAGAGAGGCTATGAGACATTTAGGAATATTTCTATTTCTTGTTGTCTTATTTCGATATACAGAGTCTAAGGTCTTGCATTCTTCTAATTTCTGTTATCTTGTCTTTAAGATCAAGACTCCAAGAATATTTAATGTTCATGCAAAATCTTATGTCCCAACTGAAGACAATGTGGATAAAGCTCATCTAATTTCTAGAGTCCAAACCTAGTCAAGGATCACTGCATCTGATTGTCCTCGTGGGGTTCCACCTTCCCCTACTGATCTTCCATCTGAGGGAGATACTCATACTCAGTCACCTCATGGGGAGGCCACTAATGTTGAGTTACGTTGCTCGATTACCCTGTTAACCCAGTTGGTAGCTTCTCGGTCTTATATGGTATTTCTATTACTCTGTCTTTTGAGGACATAATGATTGGCTAGTTCATGAGGTTAAATCCTTTTATGTTTATGAGTACAAAGGTTGAGGAAGATCCTCAAAGTTTTATTGATTAATTAGAGAAGATCTTTCAGATTATGCATGCTTCAAAATTTGATGGTGTTGAGTTTGTTGTCTATAAATTAAAAGATGCGGCATACCAATTGTACAAAGAGTGGGAATAGTCAAGACATAAAGATATTAGTTTTGTTGTATGGGATGATTTCTCTGGTACTTTTCTGGACCACTTCTTTCCTTAGAGTTAAGGAAAGCTAAAGCCGAAGCGTTCATGAATCTAAGGCAAGGTAGGATGTCTATCAATGGGTATGCCTTAAAATTCCATCAATTGTCTAGGTATGCTCCTGAGTTGGTTTCTAGCATGAGGGTTAAAATGTGTATGTTTGCTTTGGGATTGTCTTGTAAGTTGATCCTTGAGAGAAAAGTTGCTTTGTTAATTAAAGACATGGACATCTCTAGAATGGTTGTGTATATGCAATAAGTGGAGGAGGAAAAGAAGAATTGGGTTAAGTTTAGTGAAAGGTAAAGAAAGAAATTTAGGCCTTCTGAGCAAAGTAGTAGAGATGGTGGTAAGTGACCATGGAAAAAGTAGGGGAGTTTGGGTTTATTCTCCATATTTAGTGCTCCTAACCCAACATCATTGGGTGATCGTCAGTCTTATTATGATGGTCAGTTTCGGGCATAGGGTGCCCAATAGCAGGCTAGTGGATCTTAGTCTGCTATGTCCCACCCTTCTTGGAGATTTTGTGGTTGCATTTTGGGTTATGTGAGGAAAACAAGAACTGATATTTTTATTGTGGTCAGAATGGGCATATACAGTGTGACTGCCATGTTAGAAAGGCTTCTGGGGCTAACATGGTTCCCGTTGCCTCTTTATCTGCTCTCACACCAAAGGGTGCAATTTTTTAATCTATTTCTGCTTCTGGTATAGGCACTAGTCGAAATCGATTATATGCTCTTGTGTCTCATCAGGATTTTGAGGCATCTCTCGATGTAGTTACTGGTATGTTGAAACATTTTTCCCACAATGTGCATTATCTAATTGATCCAGGGTCCACTCTTTCTTATGTTACCCTATTTATGGTTGTGCATTTTGGTTTTGGTCCCGAGTATGTTTCAGACACTTTTTTTGTTTCTATCGTTGTATGTGACTCTATTATTGCTAGAAAAGTCTGTAGGAGGCATGTAGTATCTGTTGGTAGTAAGGAAACTTCGGTGGATCTGGTTGAGTTAGATTTGGTGGATTTCGATGTTATGTTGGGGATAAATAGGTTGCATTCGTATTATGCTTCCCTATATTGTCGGACCCATAAGGTCATGTTTAAATTCCCGAATGTCTAGTCATTGTATGGGAAGGGGGTTCTGTAGTGCCAAAGGGAAGGTTCATCTCATATCTTAGAGCCTAAAAGTTGATTCCAAAGGGTGTTTGTATCATTTGGTCAGGGCTAAAGATTCTAACTCAAAAAGTCCTTCTCTAAAATTTGTTCCTATGGTTAATGAGTTTCCTAAGGTTTTTCCTGATGATCTTCCTTGTGTTCCTTCTGATAGAGAAATTGAGTTTTGGATTGATCTTATTCAGAATACTCGTCCTATCTTTATCCCTCCATATAGAATGGCTCTGGCTGAGTTGAAGGAGCTTAAGGAGAAATTGAAGGATCTCTTAGACAAAGGTTTTATCCATTCTAGTGTGTCCCCTTGGGGTTCTCCTGTATTGTTCGTGCACAAGGAGGATGGTTCCCTTCGAATGTGTATTGATTATCGTCAGATGAATAATGTGACCATAAAGAATAAATATCCTCTTCCTAGGATCGATGATTTGTTTGATCAGCTTCAAGGTGCGAGGTATTTCTCTAAGATTTATCTTAGGTCGGCTTATCATCAGCTTAGGATTAGGGAAGTGGAAATCCCTGAGACTACCTTTAGGACCTAATATAGTCACTATGAGTTCCTAGTTATGTCTTTTGTGTTGACAAGTGCTCCGATAGCATTTATGGATTTGATGAATAGGGTCTTCCTTCAGATTGTGGATTTGTTCGTCATTGTTTTCAGAGATGATATTCTGGTATACTCTGCGAGTGAGGTAGATCATATCAATCATCTCCGTGTGTATTCCAGACCTTGAAGGATCAGCATTTGTATGCCAACTTCTCAAAGTGTCAGTTTTTGTTAAAGGTTGTGACTTTTCCTGGCCATGTTATCAACAATGAAGGTACCATTGTATATTCGCAAAAGGTTGCAGCTGTTAATAATTTGCCTAGACCCACGAATGCAATCGATATTTAGAGCTTCTTGGGTTTAGCCGGTTACTATAGGAGATTTGTGGAAATTTTTTCGACTATAGCTGCCACATTGACTAAGTTGAACAAAAAAAATGTCAAGTTCTTATGGTCGGGTGCGTGTGAGGGTAGTTTTAAGAAGTTGAAGGATAAATTGACTTCAGCTTCGATTTTGACCCTTCCCGAGAGTAATGATAGATTTGTAGTGTAATATGATGCTTCTCATTTTGAGTTTTATTGTGTGTTGATGCAGCATGGTAGGGTAATGGCTTATGCTTCTAGGAAATCAAAAGTTCATAGGAAAAACTACCCTACACACGATTGGGAGTTGTTGGATGTGGTATTTGAGTTGAAGATTTGGCGTCACTATCTTTACAGGATTCATGTTGACATCTTGTTTATTATAAGAGCCTGTAGTATGTATTTACTCAGAAAGAGTTAAATCTCTAGAAAAAGAGGTAGCTTGAGTTCTTAATGACTATAATATGAGTCTTCATTACTATCCAAGTAAAGCTAACATAGTTGTTGATGCTCTTAGCAGGTTATCCATGGGGAGTATAGATAATATGGATGAGGATAAGCGGGAGTTGATGAAGGACAATAACCATTTGGCTAGTCTTGGAGTTCGTCATATTGACTTTGAGAATGGTTTTGTGATTGTGTATCAAATATCGCAGTCATCTCTTGTTGATGAATAAAGGAAAAGCAAATGTTAGATCTTGAATTGATGAAGATTAGAGGAAATATAGGTCAACAAAAGGTTATTGACTTTGTTATTGGTGGAGATAGTATCTAGTGGTACCAAGGTAGGCTATGTGTTCCCAACATCGTTGGATTGAGGGAAAGGATTTTGGCCAAAGGTCATGGATCATGTTATGCTATTCATCCTAGTTCTATGAAAATGTATCATGATCTTAAGGAGTTTAATTGGTGGAATAATATGAAATGATATGTTACTAACTATGTGGCTAAGTGCATGGTGTGTCAACAAGTGAAAGTTGATCACATGAGACCCGGAGGTATGTACCAAGAAATAGAGTTTCCCGAATAGAAGTGTGAAGTGACTAATATGGATTTGGTTACCGGTCTTCCTTTGTCTCAGAACCAATGTGATTCCTTTTGGGTAATTGTAGATAGAATGACTAAGTCCGCTCACTTTTTTTCTAGTAAGGTCTAGTTATTGGTTGGAGGATTATGCTAACCTATATCTTATGGAGATTGTAAAGTTGCATAGTTCTCCAATTTCTATAATCTTGGATTGTGGTACTCCATTCTCATCTTAATGATGGTGATCATTTCAAAAAAATTAAAAGTAAGGTGTGCCTTAGTACTGCTTTCCACCCGCAGTCAGGTGGACAAGCGGAGAGGACTTCAGACATTGGAAAACATGCTTCGTGCATGTGTGATTGTTATGGTGGTAGTTCGTACGACTATTTACCTTTGATTGAATTCTCCTATATTAATAGTTATCACTCTAGCATTGTTATGGCTCCATTTGAGGCGTTTTATGGAAGGAAATGTCATTCTCTTATTGGGTGGTATGAAGTTGGTGAGGGCAAGTTGTTTGGCCCTAATTTGATTCACTAAGACACGAAGAAGATAAAGGTGATTCATGATAGATTTAAAGCCGCTCAAAGTCGCCAAAAGTCCTATGCGGATGGGAGACTTAGGGAGTTAGAGTTAAATGTTGAGTATTGGGTGTTCTTAAAGGTATCTTCTATGAAGAAAGTGATGTGGTTTGGTAAGAAGGGGAAATTAATTCCTTGGTATGTTGGTCCCTACTTGGTTTTGAAGAGGGCTGGCAATATTACCCATGATGTGTAGTTTCCTCCTACTTTGAGCCTATTTATCCGGTTTTCCATGTCTCTATATTAAGAAAACGTGTGGGTGATCCTTCATCAGTTCTTTCTTTGGAAGGGTTAGGCATCTCAGATTCCTTATTGTATGAGGTAATTCCGATTGAGATCTTGTACCGTCAAGTTTTTCGACTGCAGTCAAAGGATATGGCTTTGGTAAAGGTCATTTAGAGGAACCATAAGGTCGAAGAAGCTACTTGGGAGGCGGAAGAGGACATGAAGTCTAACTATCCACAGTTTTTTTTCATCCCGAAAATTCGTACTTGAGGTATGTGTTATTCTTAATGTCCTTTTTTGTGTATTTCTTTTCTAACTTGGTTAAAGGTTATTTTGGTATATAAGAATGTGTTAACTTGTGCTTTTGATCGTCTTTACTCAAAATGTAAGAGTTCAATAAAAGTCATAAACAAGGAGAAATAAGGCAACGCCCTAAGACTCACAAGGTAAATGGTGAGATTTATCAACACATTCACGAGACGATTGATAATACATATCTTGTTGGCTTTACATATAGAGCAATAGAATAGGTAGATTGAACAAGAGAAACTTATAGAGTTAAGAAGCCAGAGGGAACACCGCTCTAGTGTTCGTCTTCCATTGTTTACAACTCAAAGCACTCAAGTTTGGTTACTACTTACTGATTAATATCAAAAGTCCCCCATTTACTTTTCTGTATTTCTTGTGAATTATATCAATTGAAGCAACTATTCATCATCTTCCCTGTGGTTTCGACCCCAACCTAGTTGGGTTACTATATTTGGCATCGATTGCAGGATATTTGTTTTGGAGGTTAGTTTTAGGCGACATCAAATTTTAGCATAGTTACCAAGGAAGACGACATAATTGTTGATTAAATTGGTTAAGTTTATGGGATTCATTTTCTTTTTTTGATTTGGAATACATCATTGTATGTCAAACACTAGGAAAAGAGGCATTTCCTTACTTCCTTTTCATCCAGAGCGATAAAGAATTCTTCAAACACCATGAAGGATGGCAGAACAAGTTTGAGATTGTATTCCAGCTGGGGTTCAAGACCCTCTACCTATTGATCCAAATGAAGTACTCCTACGTGCTCCACTTGATCCATAGAATGTTGTAGATTTACAGATGCAACAAATTTTAGTAAGAGATGAGAAGCTGAAGAGGATTGATTGGCGGAAGTGGCTCGGAGAGCTTAGAATAGAAAACTAGTCAAGCCGAGACATATGGGTGCTAGAGTTCAGAGAGGCAGAGTTCTAGTGATCCCTTCATATCATCCTTTACAACCATATGAGAAAAACGGTAAGGATACAAGATATGTTGAACTAGCTGATACCGATACAATCATTCATTTACCTCTACTCCCCAATTTAAAGTTTGACATTAGTAGTGCAATGAACAAATTATTGAACTTAAAGGGTGTGTTTTCTGGAGAAGAAATTGATGATGCAAATCTTTATCTTGCTAACTTTATTAGGATCTACACATTGTATACTATTCTGGGGGTAGACCAAGAATCTTTGATGTTGTTCCCATTATCGCTGACTGAAGAAGCATCATTGCTGTTAGGGGAACTTTTGATAAGCTCAATCACTTCTTGGTATAAGTTGCAGAAACATTTTCTTACAAGATTTTCCCTCCTGCAAGGATGCTATAGTTGAAAGATAAAATTCATAACTTTAGACAGTTACCTACAGAATCCTTGTAAGAGGCTTGGTTTAGATTCAAGAAGAAGCTAAGCATGGTACCTAATAACAGAATTAGAGGTTCAAAGTTGTTAGAAATCTTCTATAGATCACTGAATATTAGTTCGAGAGGAATGGCAGACAATATTTTAGAAGGTCCATTTATGCATCTTTCGTGGGATTATGCACAAGTGATGATAGATGATATTTCAGTCGAATGAATAATGACTTGGTAGAGAAAGAGGTTTCTCAACTATGTACAGATATTGGGCTTCTTACTAAGCTATTTACAACATTGAGTGCTGAAAAAGTAAAGGCAGTTGGGGATTAAGCATCTACTTCCAAAAATTTTGAGATTAAATCTGAAAAGGAAGCAAAGAATCTTGATCGTAGGTTGGTGGATTTTTGAGCGCAATGGCAAAGGAATAAGGGTTTGAACTATTATAATGACATATAAAGAGATAAAAGTAAAGAGAGAGATGGTGATTGTAAGTGGAAAGATGACTACAAAGATAAGAGTGACAAATACTTTCCACTAGGCAGCTGTGATTCAGAATCTAGAATGGAGGCAATGTTGTTGAAACTGGTCAAAAGGAAATTACGTAAAGAGAGTTGTCTTAAAGATATTAAGTCAGATCTATCTGGGATGAAGAAAAAAGTTAAATCACATGCTATGGAAATCTAATAACTAGACGAGCAGTATGGCCAGATGTTGGCCACATTGAATCAAAGTCAACCTGGCACTCTTTCTAGTAATATGGTTGTAAATTGAAAGAATAATGGTAACGTCCATGCCATTACCACTCAAAGTGGTAAAATTACCATAGACCCACCTATACCAGTTGTAGATGAGCAAAGGAATGATGATGACCCTATTGATGTAGGAAATAGTAGCAAGCATGATAAAGCAAAATATGTGGTTAGAAGCCTATTCATAAACCCATTATGACACCTCGACTTCTTTTTTCTCAAAGGCTGAAAAATAAACAAGAAGATGGTAAGTATCAGATGTTTTTGTCAATGCTAAAAGAACTATAAGTCAACATACCACTTGTAGAGGCATTGGATCAAATGATAGGTCATGAAAAAATTCATAAATGATCTAATCACTAAGAAGAGGTCAGTCAATTACAATTCAACCAACAATATTCATCACTATAGTGTTGTAGTGTTAGATCATTGGTAGAGAAAAAGGAGGATCCTGATGTATTCACTATACCATGCACCATTGGAACTTTTAAGTTCACTCATGCACTCTATGATTTAGGTGTTAGCATCAACTTCAGGCCATTCTCGGTGTTTAAAAATATGGAGTTGGGATCACTTAAACTAACCACTATGAGATTAGTGGTGGCACATAGGACAGTGAAGAAGACAGTTTGTATTTTATATGACAAATTGGTAAAGGTGGCTTCTTTTATATCTCTTTTGACTTTTTTGATATTGGACTGAAAAGTGGACTTTCAAGTCCCAATTATTCTGGGAAGATCATTCTTAGAAATAGGAAGGATGTTGATTGATTTGGATCTAGGTCATCTGATGCTGAGAGTTAATGATGAACAGGTGATATTCAATGTATGCAAACCCATGAAGCAGCCTGATGAGTTAAGAGTAATATCAGTGATTAATTTGTTTGATAAAGAAATAGATTTTTTCCATGATATTGATTCAATATTTACTTGGTAGGATACTTTTGATATTATTTCTCTTGAAGAGGGGTTAGGTGTTGAAGCTCTAGCAGCCCTGATCATGAACTTTGATAGTGATATTTTTTAGGACTATGATGAGATTGTATGTGCTCTCTATGGGAGTGGTTCTTACACTTATGCACCGAAGAATCTTGATTTAGATTTAACGAATAAAACTACTCCACCTGCTCGACCATCCATTGAAGAGCCACCTGTCTTAGAGTTGAATGCTCTCCATTCTCATCTGCGATATGTATTTTTAGGAGCCAACAACACTTTTACAATTATTATTATAGATGACTTGGGTGATACAGAAGTGGAAGCTTTGTTGTTAGTGCTACAGAGATTTAAGAGGGCCATTGGTTGGTCTATTGTAGATATAGTCGGTATATCGCCTAGTATTTATACTCATAAAATTCAAATTGAGTTGGATTATATTCCAAGCATAGAGCATCAACTTCAACTTAATCCTTCTATTCAGAAGGTTGTTAATAAAGATATAATCAAGTGGTTGGATATTGGTGCAGTGTGTCCCATTGCTGATAGTAAGTGGGTCAGCCCGGTACAATGTGTTTCAAAGAAATGTGGCATTACAGTTGTGCCATATGAGAAGAATGAGCTATTGCCAATGAGGCCATTCATAGGATGGAGAGTATGCATGGATTACAGAAAATTGAATGCACAGACTCAGAAGGACCATTTTTCCATGACCTTCATCGACCAGATGTTAGACAGTAGCGAACAGAGAATGGTACTATTTTCTTTATGGGTATTCAGGATATAGCCAAATCACTATTGCAACTGAAGACCAAGAGAAGAAAACCTTCACTTGTCCTTATGGGACCTTTCCATTCAGTTGTATGTTATTTAGGTTATGTAACGCTCCATTCATATTTCAGATATGTAAGATGTCAATCTTCTCTGACATGGTAGAAGACACCATCGAAGTGTATTTGGATGATTTTTCAGCCGTTGGTGATTATTTTGATGATTACTTGGTTCACTTGACAAATACTCTTAGAGGGTGTGAAGAATGCAACTTTCTACTTAATTTGGAAAAGTGCCATTTATGGTCAAAGAAGGTATAATGCTTGGACACAAAATTTAAAAAAGGGGTATTAAGGTAGATAGAGCAAAGATTGAAGTGATCGAGAAATTAACTTCTCCAATTTATGTGAAGGTTTTTTATAGCATTTTGGGACATGCCGAGTTTTATAGGCAATTCATCAAGGATTTCTCCAATAATTTCAACCCTTTTTATATGCTTCTAGAGAAAGAGGTGAAATTTGAGTTTAATGAAGCATGCTTGAAAGCTTTTGAATGTCTGAAAAGGAAGTTGATGACTGCTCCTATTATTGTGTCCCTAGATTGGTCCTTTTTTTTTAGATTATGTATGATGTGAGTGGTTTGGCGTTAGGGGATGTACAAGTTCAACAAAAAGAAAAGATCCTTCATCCTATCTACTATGCTAGAAAGGCACTAAATCATTCTCAAAAAACTACACTGTGATGGAATAAGAGTTGTTGGCAGTGGTTTTTGTCTTTTAGAAGTTTAGGTCTTATTTGATTGGGAGAAATGTGATTATGCACATTGATCATGCGACATTGCGGTACCTAATGGGAAAAAGGATGCAATGCCTAGACTAATTAGGTGGGTGCTATTTTTCCAAGAATTTTATTTTAAGTTCAAGGACAGAAAAGGCATTGAGAATTAAGTTGAAGATCCTTTGTCTAGGCTTGAGGAGGAAGCTATGTAGAATGTTGACAATGGGCTCGATATTGATGACAATTTTCTAGACGAACAATTATTGGCAGCTTCCCAATATCTAATTCCATGGTTTGCAAACTATGTAAATTATCTTCCAAGTGATCTAATCCTCGAAGATCTTTTCTTTCAGCAGAGAAAGAAGTTTATACATGAGGTAAGGAAATCTTTTTGGGATGAACCTTATTTATTCAGAATTTTGGTAGATGGAATCATTTAAAGTTCATATTTGAGATAGAGATAATACGTATACTTAAGTCTTGTCACTCTTCGCCAGTTGGGGGTCATTATAGAGGAACCCGCACAGCCTATAAAATCTTGCAATGTGGATATTATTGGCAAAAAATCTACAAAGATGCACATAATTTTGTTGCTTCTTGTGATCAATGTCGACTATAAGGTAATATCTCTAGACCACATGATCTTCTTATGACTCCTCCTTCAGAATTGGAATTGTTTAATGTATACGATATAGATTTCATGGGACATTTATGAGTTCATTTGGCATGAAGTATATACTTGTGGCTATGTATTATGTATCCAAATGGGTGGAATCAGTTGCATTCCCTAATAATGGAGCACATAGTGTCACTGTATACTTGAAAAATTATATCTTTTCTCGATTTGGCACCCCACGTTCTATCATTAGGGATGGTGGGTAACTTTTTTGTAATTGTCTATTAAAAAGTCTGCTTGAGAAATATAGAGTAAAAAAAGGTGGAAACACCTTATCATCTATAGACTAGTGGACAAGTTGAGGTATCCATAGAGAAATTAAGTCCATCTTGGCGAAGACAGTGAATTCCAATAAGACTGATTGGTCACAAAAATTAGATGATACATTATGAGATTACCAAACAGCATTCAAGACCCCAATTAGTGCTTCACCTTATCATCTAGTGTATGGAAAGTCTTGTCACTTGCCTGTTGAGCTTGAATATAAAGCACTTTGGGCTTTTAAGAAGCTGAATTTTGAGTGGCAAGATACAGCCAAGTCAAGGATGAATAGTATGAATGAGTTAGATGAATTCCAACTCCGGCGTATTAAAGTTCGGCACTTTACAAGGAAAAGATGAAGTTTCATCTTGATCAAAAATTTGAGAAAAGAATCTTCGAAAAAGGTGACCAGGTATTGCTCAACAATTGAAGGCTTTGCTTATTTCCAGGTAAGTTGAAGTCTAGATAGTATAGTCCCTTTACTATGCTAAGAGTGTTTCCATGTAGTTCTTTAGAATTAAAGAAGGATGATGAAGCTTCATTCAAGGTGAATAGGGAAAGAGTCAACCACTATATGGGTAATATTAAAGAAATAAATGTGATTTTTGAGATGGACCTTGGTGAAGGCTAAGTAACCAGGGTCATTGCATTGTGTCGCGACATTAAATCGAGCGTTGAATGGGAGGCAACCCATGAGGCTAGTTGGTGAAATCTGAGTAACCAATCTAGCCCAATCATGTTGCGACGTTAAATCAAGCATTGTGTGGGAGGCAGCCCATGTCTTTATACTTATTTATTTATAGGTTAATATGTTTGTTTAGTTTGCAAGACTAAAGATTGCAGAAAATATTCCGATAAGTTCAAATAAATAGGTCATACAGACTCTTCATGAGTCATATCTAGATGGTACGACTCGTGAGTAGGAGTCGTAAGGACTTGGGAGAAAATTCAAAATTCAGTAAAAATTTCTAGAATTGATACGATTTTAGAACGAGTCGTACCCTTAAGGTACGACCCGTCACACTGAGTCCAATCCCCTCTAGAACCCAGGTAAGGTTCCAAGTCTATATAAGTTCAAGAAACAAATTGTAAGCCTAGGCACGAGTCATACACAGGACTCATACCCATGCTTACTAGGTCGGAATTGCAGGTCAACCCGGCCCAGCAATTGATTTAAAAGACAAAAAAGGGCCTAGTTAATCGGCACCCAATACTCGAATCAATTCTACACCCAAAATACCTTCATTTTTTATAAAATTGTGAGCTCCCAAGGAACAAATTTACCTTGAATTATATACCAACGTGCTCAAATTTTTCATATTACACACAATGTTCACAAATTTAGGGAAGTAAATCACAAACTCAAGAACCCTATATTTTCAACTACTTGAGAAAGTCATTGAAAATGAATTCTTTTTATTTCAAGTTGATATTGCTCGTATGTGCTATGGTAAACTTGATTTCAGTTTAATTCACATATGTGTTGAATTTTGGGAACCCTAGTTCTTGGGATTAAGTTGAAAATGAAAATTTAGAGTGAAATGGGGTTTGGGTGTTGAAATTTTATGTTATTTTGGATAAATTTGTGTGATATTGTTGCATAAAATTGAGGGTAGATTAGGAAATTTAATTTTGAGTCAACTCTAAGGTTGAACCTCTATGTTGTGGTGGATACGAAACATACCCATAAGTTACGAGCCATAACATGACTCATACCCACTGAAAATATAAGTTTAACTTTAAGTATGGGTACAACAAGCCTAAACAAATTATACCAAAAGCATACGACTCATACACTTAAGTCGTACTAACCTGGGTAGATAACATAGTTTAAACTATTATTTCTGACTTACTTATGGGTGTTGGTAATAAGTCGTACCATAACTTATGACTCTTTAGGAGGACTCGTAAGCAAGCCAGTGAACATCTATGTGTACACTGAGTATCATACAACTAGGTCATACTATCATACCAAGTCCATATGATTGGTACCCTCTACTCGAACCCTTAATAATAGATGCACATTGAACATTCATTTCTTTATTTGATTTCTTTTCTTTATTTACATGCTAATGAAGGTGTACTTGTATGTACAATGCATCTTCATCCAAACAAATGGCCAAATAGGCAAATAAGAAAGCATAATAGTCTTGTTCTGAGGCCACTAGGTCTTCCACCAGTAGCAGTGAATTATACAACTACACACAGAAGGGAAAGGTTGACCTAATGGCACAAAAGGGTGCTAAGGAAAATAAATATCTGGAGCACACATCTCCACGGGTTTCAAGGAGAAAGAAACCGACTATTTCCCCTCCTCAAATACCCCAACCTTCAGATGCTGAAGATGATACTGAATCTAGTTTTGAGGAAGAAAGCTCAGAGCGGGTTGCTGAGAAAGAAGTTGTTGAGCCTCTAATAGCATGACAGGACCCCCCCACTAGCAATGACCACTGCTACGGTGCCCATCATTGAATAATAGGGTTACCCTAGTATGCAAGAGATATATAATGATAGTCTGAGCAGACTCTATAATGAGAAGATCAAATGGGTCTTGTCTCTAGAGAAGAGGTTGTGACTACTGGGATGATGGAGATACCTAGGCTCGAGAAATGCTTTAAATAATATGGTTTTAAGTGGATGAAGACTTAACTTGTAAAGTACAATGATTTGCTAGTAAGAGAATTTTATGATACATACAAGATAAATTAAAGAGAAAGCCTCTACAAGGTCAGTTGTGGAAAGGTGGTGATCCTGTCCCAATACTAATGATTCAGAGTATGCTGGTTGACATTTCCCTATGCACTATTAGAAGATTCTTGTATAGACCAAATTTTCAGCCTCTGGTCAACACGTGGGATATGGACTATCATTTGGAAAAGATGAGAAAAATTACCTGAAAAACTGGGTTTAGAGGAGAAGATGGGTTTTTTTAAGTGGATTGCTGAGAGAATAGCATTGAATGGTGAGAATTCAGTATGGTTTATAGGAGGCCTCAGAGTGGTCTCCCAGAAAATTAAAAAGAATACCCTTACATTCAAGGACAAGGCGTGGTGGACATTGGCCCAACACAGGCTTTGTCCTACCATAGGAGATAATATTTTGATCCTGGTTCGGGATGCTTTGATAGTCGACTTCGCAGCCGGATATGAGTTTGATGTGGGATAATTTCCATCTCAGGGGTTGAGAGACATAGATATCTGGGGTGGGAATTCATTGATGGCATACTCGTGTATGATTATGCAACTTTATTTGGCTGCAGGGGTACAGGAGTTCCCAGGGTTGGATGAGATGATCGAGGCTACCAACACGACTGACCTTAGGTTAATTCGAGATGCAGCGAACCCAATGGAAAAATATAATAGAAGAGTGGTGGATATGCTATCTGATATGTTCTGACAGGGAGGTCAGGCTAAGACTGCTAAGGCTACATAGGTAGATGGACAAATGGAGACTACACAGACTGATGCAGCAGGGACTTCTAGTGCTTCTCCTCCTGTATAGTCTATACCACCTAGGCCATGAGGTATGCCTTCTAGTGTGATTATGATTCATAGGCCATATAGACCAAGTCCATAACTAAACTGAGAACATTAGAGGCTAAGGTCAATAATATGGAAGGAGACGTGAAGCCCTGGGTAAACGCGCAGATGGTAATCCAAGATAGACAGCTACAACACCTTCTTGATGCATTTGAATCAAGGATTACTCGACAATTAGGTAGTGGATAGATGCCTGATATTGCTAAGATCAAAGCCAAAGTTGCTGAAATTAAGAAGATGGTATCCGAGTTATATGATAGATCGATAATATCAAAGCCCTTGATTAAGATAGTTGTGCTTACAATTTATGTTCCTATTATTTGGGTTATTTTGGACCCAATAGCAGTAACGATTAAGGATACCCAAGAAAAAAAGAGTGAGAGAGAGAAAAACTAAAAGGTGTGAGGAAAAAGAGGCAGATAAAAAGCTAAGGCAGCTAGTCTTCAAGATGAGCAGGACCGGGAGACATGGCTTCGTGGGATGGCTGTTGGAGCTAGTGGTTCTAGACCGCCAG